>NC_056731.1:247895780-248098280 GCF_019279795.1 Protopterus annectens
CTAAGAACAAAACATAAAGATAAATCAAATTTGTCGGCCTCATCCCCAACAGGAAAAGACCAAAACTACTCCCTGAGTGGTACACATTCAAGGAAATTTGAAAGTATGTTAACTGATGTTTACTTCCTATAATTTACTGTGATATTGCCTAATTCTTGCTAGGTAGTTAGAGCACGCTCACTGCCAAGACACCCAGCAGCCATACCCTTTTTACTCTGCATCCCCCCATACCTTCGCTTATCTAAGCCTCTTAAATTCACAGTATACTTAGTTTAACCCCAGAAGTTAGTATCAGAACCATATATCCTACAAAATTACTGAAATAAGAAATATATAACATACCGACTCAGGCTGTTAGTAAGGTTTTAGTCCCTTAGATACATTGTGACCCAGAGCCCATCCCCTGTGCCCCCTTACCTTGAGCACTGCTCTCTGCTTCACTGATTGTTTTCTGCTACTGCCTAAGTCTTCTTTGCTCTAAACTGCTCCATTTGCTCTGCGGGCTCCCTCCGCTCCCCTACCCCCAATTTCCATCCACCCCCACTGCTCCTACCTTTATTCACATCACTCTTCTCCACCCCCTTCTCTCTCATCCAATCCACTGTCTTCTCCTCATCATCCACTCCCCCACCCATCCTCCACTAATTCACCAACCACTCCCCAGCCTGATCCATTGCACCCTTTACACCTATCTATACCCCTCCCTCTTTCTCTGTCACATATCCACTACCACCATACTACCTACTCATACATCCCTAATTAACCATGCTCTCTCCACTTTCACTAACCCTTCACAGCCACTCTATTTGCTTACTTCTTCTAATCTCTCTATTCCATGCAACCTCTTATTCCTCTTCCAAACTCCCCCCTCTTTCCTATCCCCCACCTCTACTACCATCTCCCATCATAGGTTCATAGGTTGGTACTAGGCTATCGGCCCTAGGGCCTATGCAAAACTAGCCATAACAATTCCCTGGATATTTCTTCCCACAATATTTACTTCTCTGGGCCCCTGTCTAGCAGGGCGACTGACATGATCCCTGTGATGAATTTCCTATCTCCCATCCAATCATCAAGGTTCCTTTTGAAGAGGGCCAATGAGGCGCTCTGCTTGACATGTGTGGGCAGTCTATTCCAGAGTATGGGGAGTCTCTGGGTCAGAAACCTATCCCTCCAGCATGTTTTGTTCATTGTGATGACAAGGTTTAGATCCCTGGAGCGTGTAGCTCTGAGGGATTGGGATTTCTTTAAGTGAAGCATGTCCAACAGCTCAGGGTTTGACATGGCCTTGTATGTTAAGCAGAGATCGCCTCTGAGTAGATGATATGCCACAGAGTATAGCTGGAGTTTTTTTAGAGGGTCAGCATATGGCATCTGCTTTAGGCCTGTGATTCTTTTAGTGAGGTATTTTTGTGGCCTTTCCAGCTGTTGCAGATGTCTTGTGAGGTACATACCAAACGGGGCATTATACTCTATAATGGGTCTAATGAGGGATGAGTACAGTGGGACAATGACCTCCTTTTTTCTGGATGAAAAGCCCTTAGTGATGAGGTGTGCCACATAGAAGGATTTCCTGACTGTTGTGGTGATGTGGTTATTGAAAGTGAGACCACTGTCCACCTGTGTCCGTAGGTCTCTCATCACACTTTTGATCTTTAGCGTCCTGCCACCTATATGGTAATCCATGGGTACATGTTTTTTTCCAAAGGGGATAACTGCACATTTCTTGGCATTAAGCTTGAGCCCATGGCTCTGGCACCAGGCATCTGTTTCTGTAAGGCCTTTTTGTAGAATATCCACATCATTTGGGGATTCAATAATGGCTCCCAGTTTGCAGTCATCTGCAAACTTTGATAGCCAGAGTCCCTTAGTGTTGGCCTGTACTTCAGAGAAGTAGATACCAAACAAGAGTGGTCTCAGGAGTGAACCCTGAGGTACTCCACTTGTCACTTGTCTGGAGTTCGATTTGGAGTCGGCTACTTTTACAGTCTGGGTTCTGTCAGTAAGCCAGTTGGAAAGCCATAGAGTGATGTAGGGATTTATGCCCAGCTTAGTAAGTTTATCTATGATTCCAGAGTGGGGGATGGTGTCGAAGGCCTTGGTGAGGTCCAGATAGGCTGTGTGGACCACCCTACTCTCGTCCACAGCTCTGGAGACTGATTCGAAGAAGTCAATCAGATTCAGGAGACAAGATTGGCCCTTCACAAACCCAAACTGGGTGGGATCCAGTGTTTGAAGGTTGCCAATGTCTTCGTTTATAAGTCCCATGATAATGCATTCCATGCCCTTGCAGATTAGGCTTGTCAGACTGATGGGATAGTAGTTCCCGGGATCCAAGGCGGATCCTCCCTTGTAGAGTGGGATAACTGTAGCTCTGTGCCACTCAGTGAGCATGAAGCCTGAGGTGAGGCTATGATTAAGCATGACACTTAGGTGAGGTGTCAGTTCATTTTGTAGTTCATGTAGTACACAGCCTGGGATGTCATCTGGTCCCATGGATGCTGTATTCTTAGCTTTGGAGAGTGCGGTTTCTACCTGTGTGGCCGTGATTATTGGAATTTGGCAATCTTTTGGTATTGAGATGGGCCCTTTAGGGGGTGAGAGGTGGGGGTGAAGTTGGCACTAAATCGATCTGCCAGGATATTGGCAATATCCTTGGGATCAGTATATTTAATGCCATTCTGTTGTAGCTCAGAGCAGATCTGAGCATTGCCATTTAGATTCTTGACATAACTATAGAATGCCTTGTGGTTGTCTTTTGAATCTTTGGCAATTTTATTTTCGTAACTAGCTTTTGAGGATTTTATGAGGGATCTCAGCTTCTTACTGAGGCTGGTGAGGGAGTTTTTTCCACCCTGGGATTTTCCTCTTTTCTGCAATAGTTTCTTCCTTCTGTTTTATAGTTTGTTTATAGCAGGGGACCACCAGATTGGCTTCCTTTTTTTGGAGAAGAGCATCTTGGTTCTATTTGGGATGGCACGAGTTATGCACAAGTGGATGTGCTCGTACAGTGCCTTAGTGTAGGATTCTACAGTCGAACTTCCAGATCCCGTCTGCGTGGGTATTGTGAAGTTTTTCACTTCTGACTTCAGTAGCATGAAGTTGGCTTTGGAGAAGTTTTTTAAGGAGGTTTCCTTACTGGGGGGGTGGGGGTGGGATGTGGATGTCAAAGGTGATTTGCTTATGGTCAGACCTGACCAATGAGGGGGTGACCACTGGTGTGGAGCATCTATCTCCCATGTTGGTAATGACCAGGTCTACGATATTGGCTCCCCTGGTGGGACAATGGATTAATTGATCCAGGGCGTTGGAATTTATGAATTCCAAGAAACGTTTGGAAAAGGAGTTGGTACCCGAGTAGTTTTCCTAATTAATGGCAAGGTAGTTGAAATCACCCAGTATTAGGGTGTTTGGTTGTATCTTAATATTTTTCAGTATGTTTAGAAAGGTGTAGTGAGAATCTTGGGGCATGGTGGGTATCTGTAGCAAGCTACAATTTGGATTGCTGTCTTACCTAGTGTTAGTTGCACCTGGAGAATTTCAGATGCATTGTGTTGGGCAGCTAGCCTGGAGGTGTGAATATCCTTGGTGAATATGGACACTCCTCCACCTTTAGTTTTTCGGTCTTGGTTTCGTGGCCGAAAAGTGTGGTAAGAATTGTAGCCTGGTATTGCAGGGGTGCTCTCTGGAGCCTTGAACCAGGTCTCAGTTACTGCACAGATATCAATGTTCTCCATTTTTAGGAGTGCCTCGAGAGAGTGCATTTTGAGGTTTAGACTTCTAGCATTGAGTAGCATTAACTTCAGATTTTGCATGCTTGTATCTGTTACGGTGGTGGTTTTATCCTTTGAACCTTGCCTAAAAAAGGCACTATAGGGATGGCAAGAGCTTTAGCCAGTAACCTGAATCCCAGGAGTGACAGGTGCAGACCATCTCTGGCAAAGCATCGTGGTTTGTCAATCATGTCTTCCCAGGCAGACAAATACTGGATCCCCTTTGAATGACACCAGAAGCTTAGCCAATTGTCGAAGTCATTCATTTTGTCCTTATACTGTGGTATCATTTTGGGCGAAGGCCGGATGCTACTCAGGGCTTGGGTCATACCTGCCTGGGTCACATGCTCCAAGAGCTCTTCCATGTCTCTTTTCATGTAGTCCAGGGAGGTACGTCTCAAGTCATTCACTCCAGCATGGACAATGACAGAGTCGTATTTGTACTTGTTGTGGAGTGACTTGAGTGCATGCATTATGTGGCAGATCCTGGCACCTGACAGGTAGCTGACTGCAATTTTCTCCTTGTTCAGCCTGGTGAGTGGAACATCTGTGTGCCTGACTATAGAGTCACCTATGACTAAAGTGTTGGGTACTTTGTCTTGCCTTAGGGGCTGTTGTTGGGTGGCACACTGGTATTGTGAGCTATGTGTCACTTTGGTTGTGACTGGTGTTTGTTTGCGTTTTGGCTTCGGAGGTCCTTGTTGCTTGGGCAGGTTAATGTTAAGGGCCTCCGCATATGTGGGTTTAGTGTTGCTATGTGTGGGTGTTGACCCTTTAACATCCCACTTTCACACCATATCCTCCTCTCTTATTCAACCAAACCCACTCCACTACTACAAGCCAAAGATTACATCCTCCTCATTGAAACACATCACACCTAAAGCAATATTGCCTTCCCCACAAAACTCAAGGAGCAAACCCAAGCTCCTGCTCAGATTTTCCTTTGCCAACCTCTGCTTATCAGGAGACATACACCCCAACCCTGGACCAAAGACTAGCACCAACCACACTCCCCCAAACACAACCCATACTACCTGCTATAAATATATCACACTACTTACCATTAACAACCAGAGTTTGAGAAATAAAATATCTCACTTCCAGGCTTGGCTAAAACATACTTTACCAGATATAGTAGCAGTCTCTGAGACATGGCTAAAACCCCACATTCCGCACTCTGAAATCCTACCCCCCTGGGTTTCAAGCACTCAGACATGACCGCCAAAATAAGAAAGGAGGAGGAGTAGCCTTAATTTACTTTAGTCTACTCTCCATCACTTCCTACCCAAACCCCAATTCCTCAGTTCAATAATGCTGAACTAGTCATAGGAATATTCAAAATGAATGGCCATAAAAACATTTGTATTATGGCCCTCTACACCCCCCGGAAACAGCAATACATGTGAAGAACTACTTCAATGGGCCACAATCAGTATTACACTTGAGACATATATATTAGTGGATGTGAACATTGACTGGAACAAAATTAATTCCAAAACTCCCTCCATATCAATCAATCTGTTTAACTTCATATAACTTACAAATGACATTACCAGACCCAATAAAAACAATCCACCAGGCTCCACTCTTGACTGGATGCTAGCCTCCCACGCAAATAAAATTTCACACACAGGCATCCTACCGGACTCCATGAGTGACCACTTGCCAGCCTTCATCCATAGAGCAACCCCCTCCACTCCTCACTTACACCAATACATCCAGACTTGAAACCTCACAAACTTTATCACTACAGATTTTTTCCAACTCCCTCAAACAAACAAACTGGGACAGCCTAAAGACTCTTTCTCTAGACAACGCCATAGACTTCTTTAATTCAACCATCTTAAATACCCTGAACTCCCAAGCCCCACCAAGATCAAAACGTGTAAAACCCAACTCTGCCCCATGGCTGACTGAAGATACTAAAACACTTATGTAACATACAGACAAGACCTGGAAACTTTACCACCACATTAAACACCCTGACTCCCTTTTGAAATATAAGCAACTCCGCAACCTAGCCAAAAAACAGATTATAAAAGATAAAAAAATCCTACTATACTAAACTCCAGGCTAATCATTCCAAAAACCCTAAACAATTCTGGAACTCCATCAACTCTCTTCCCAGGGGCCAAACAAAATTCTTGCCCTGACACCAGCAAAACTGATCCAGAAATAGCCACTCTATTCAACTCCTCCTCCTTCACCAACTCTATAGCAGAACTCATCAAGACCTTCCCAAATCACGACCCTTCCCCTCCCCTCAAACCCTCTTCCCTAACCTCTACCAAACCTTCCATCCCCAGCAATCCTCCTACATTTCAACTCAAACCCATCTCCACCTCATACATAAAAAACTTTTCTCCAAACTTAAGACATGCTCCAATGCCCCTGACAATATCCCCTCACTATTCCTAAAATTAGCTGCTGATGGTATCGCAATCCCTATCAGCATTATCATTAATAGATCCATACAGGAATCTTATGTTCCCAAACTATGGCACTCTGCCTTTATCCTACCCCTCCACAAAGGTGGCAAAAATAATAACATCTCAAACTTCTGACCTATAGCCATTCTCTCCCCAATCTCAAAAATTCTTGAAAAATGCATCCACCTCCAGCTCATGCCTTTCCTTACCAATAATCAACTGTTCACCCCTACACAGCATGGTTTCCTTCCTGACCACAGTACAATAACTGCTCTTCTCTCTTACCTCGACATGGTAAACCACGCCCGTGAGTCTGGAGAAATTGTATCCACAGTCCTTCTTGATCTCTTCAAAGCACTTGACACTGTCTGCCATTCCCTCCTCCTGAAACACCTTTCTAACCTTAATCTCTCTCAAAATACCCTAACCTGGTTCAGTAGCTATCTTGCTGACAGATCTCAGGCAGTCAAGTGGCAAACTGGCACTTCAGCCTTCTTTCCCACCCCAACCGGGGTACCCCAAGGATCCATACTTGGTCCAGTGCTCTTTAATATATTCATTAATGATTTCTATGCAGCCATCCCAAACACTAAGATAGTACAATACGCAGATGACGCAACTCTAATCTGCTCTGCTTCTAACCTCCTAGATCTCCAAACAAAAATTCAAATTGCCTTCTCAACTACTGAGAACTGGATGCTTCAAAACCACCTCTTTCTAAATGCCAACAAATCTAAGATCCTACTTTTCTCTCCCTCTAAATCCCTTACTCAAAACAAAAACTCTTTCAAAATTATCAGCCATGCCAACTCCTCCATAGAAGTGGTTCCCTCTGCTAAACCTCTTGGGGTTACTACTGATGAACACCTAAAATTTGATACTCATATTCAGCTAAATATTAAAAAAAGCACATCAGAAACTTGGCATGTTGTACAGAAACTCCCACTTTCTCTCTCCTTCTACAAGACAAACACTCACCACTACCATCACTTTTGTACGGTGCTCCTCTTCTAATTAACCTATCCTCCTCTTTCTCTTCCAAACTGGAAATCTGTTACAACAAAATCTGTAAATTTGCCACTAAATCCAAATACTCCTCCCTCCACTGTACATCTCTCCACCAGCTAAATTGGCTAGAACTTCCCAGCTACCTTAACTACCTCCAACTCACTACAGCCCACAAACTAATTTTTAAACCCACTAGATGCCCAGCTCTAACTAACATCTTACCATCATACACCCATCACAGAACTCTAAGATCTACCCACCAAAAATCTACTTTCTGTATACAAACCAAACCATCCCACTGGTCAACTTCTCCTATCATTTTCCCTAACAAAAAAATGGAATTCCCTCCCTCCCACTCTAAGAACTTCAGAAAACTTTGAACACTTTTAAAACTCAGCTCCATTCCCACCTCATCCAAAATTGGAAATGCAGTTGCACTTAACCCACCTAGCCTGCTAATGTCCCTACTACAAGTTAATGCACTCCATACTGATTATTTAAAACCGTAGCCTCATTCTGAATATAACATAATTTAACATCTATATCTTAAATTTATATATTTTAGTTTACTAACTGTCTTCTCTTTCCCCTATTTGGGGGGTGATTCTCTCTACTGACAGCTCATAAAATTTGATGCTATTTAACTAAAAACATCCACACTTCGTATCCTGAATGGTGATGTGTGCATCCCACTCTTTCTAGTTCTTAACTGTCTGTCTCAAATCTATACTTTTTAAATAATGTACTTTCCACCTGTATTCACTCCCTCAATGCAAAAATGGTATTTACAAATGTCAGTTTATAACTACGTTCAAATGAATAACTACATTCAAATGAATTACATTTGTTATTTTATAACCTTGCACACTTCATCTACTACCTCAGTGCAACTAATCCTCTGTACAACTTTTCCCAGTTCTAGTATATATGTATGTATGTAATGCATGTTCCACAGTTTTTTGATTGTACCTTACTAAGTTTTACTATGTAATATTACTTTTTTGCTTATTGTTACTGTGTATTATGGATACGTAATATTACTTGTTTGCCTATTGTTATTGTGTATTATGGAGCTTTTCTCCCCGGGCCTCCACTGAAAATGAGCTCCTTGAGCCCAGTGGACCTCCCCGGTCATCAAACTGGAAATAAATAAATAATTAAAAAAGCTGCTGTATGCAGATGATATGGCATTGCAGGCAGACTCTGAATAAGAACTTCAGCAAATGTTAGGGAGATGGAATGTAAAACTGAAGACACCAGGGAATGAAACTGCGTACAGACAAGACAGTTGTCATGGCAGCATATGAAGCTTTGTGTATCTGGGACATCTGAGTGAGGAAGTTAAAGCTAGAATCAGAGGGGCTGCAGCCAGCTGGTACAGTGTATCAGGGGGAGTGTGTGACAATAGAAGTCCAAAGAAGCTAAAACGTAAGGGGTGAAAAACAGTAGTGTGACATATGTATATACTGTATAGTATCGAGACCCAGGCAGGGCAGTTGAGAAAGTTACAAGTGATAGTGATGAAGTGTTTGAGATGGGTTGTAGGATGCACGCTGTGGGACAGACAAAGAAATGAGAATATAAGCGCAGATGCCAAGGTAGCTCTAGTTGCAGAGAAGGTCAAAGAGAACAGATCACAGTGGTTCAGGCACATGAGCAGAAATGCAGAAGACAATCTGATGAAGATTTGAGTGAGACAGGAAGAAGGCAAGAAAAAGCAAGGTCATCCAGTGAAGGGATGAATGGATGGGTGGGTTATGTGAGAGAAAGCCTGTGTCAGTCAGGCCTCACCACTGAAGAAGGTAGGAGAGTGGCATTGAATCGCAAAAGATGGTGACATTTGACGTGACCCTCTAGACCCATTGTGTAAAATGGAAAAATCGGGGAATAATGATGATGGTATATATACTCTCACACACACAACACACACACAGAAGAGTTTTGTCACTATCTTGTTAAGAAGAATCCCACAAGATCCTTATTCTGTCAGCAGGGCTACAGCATTGTCTGACATAAACGAAGACGCCTCATTAACTGTGTCCTTTGCTAAGTAGTTATTCATCTTGACAATAATATAATTGATACTCACTTGCAAAATGTAGTCTCTTCAGCTACTCTTTGCCATATTTTTTCTATATTGTTTTTGTGCCCATGCCTCCATAGTGGAGAGTCCCCAGTATGACAGAGGCAAAAGCCAGGTGGGAGGGATCACCATTCAGTCAGTCATGACTGTTAAATGTTTCCTTGCTGGCATCCCTGTGAGCACATTCTGAATTACCTAAACCCACTACCCCTGCATGGGCAGGGGGATGACAAGCTCCATGCATCACCACAAAGATCCATAATGCCTTCACCCTGCAAGTACATGCTTCTGTGTGCTTGTTAATGAGGGCTAGTACATGCTTCTGTGTGCTTGTTAATGAGGGCTACCACAGACCAGAAATTAAGTATGGCTGCACTGAGGCTGCTGTACCCACCAAAGTAAGCTTATATTTAACACCAAAAACAACCCAACTGGTAGAACCTTTACTTTAACAGAATATGTAACAATAAATATAAAAAAAAAAAGTCACGGCCATAATCAGAAAGAGCAACTGTCATATGAGAGACAAGAGCTGTCTGATTCAACTAAAGAAGACACCAAGAAGTCTAATAAAGTCCATCAAGGCCACTTATGAGGTCAGATCTCCCATGCTAAGGACAATCACAGGCCCTTCTTCAGCTATGTCAGCTGTGTACAATTTGGCAGGGATTTAGGACTGAGATAAGGTGTGAGGGCTTTAGGGTTATCTAACCAAGATGAAGCTTACAGTTATCTTAATGAATATCTACTATGTTGATGGAGTCACAGCAAGCTGGCAGCTTGAACATCCTCTGGAAAAGAGAAGGGCAGAGCCACAACGACTGAAAATGAAGTCTAGGAATCCTCTAGAATCTGATCATTCTTCAGGAGACCCTTAGTCAGTGAATGTCTGCTCCATGGATGCACTCAAGCTGACCCACCAACTCCCCAACCCCCACACTGCCTCAATCTCCAGATTAGGCTAAGCTGGCTTTAGGTTTCTTTCAGATCTTACAAAGATTGCAGCCTGGGTGTAGTCCAGCCCTGTATGTCACGAGTCCAAACCAAAAGTAAAAGAGAAGACTTTTCTTTGAGGGACCGTGACTATTCTACCTCTGTGGAGGATTTGGATTATAACTACTAGATATTCTCCTCCTTATACAATGACACTGATAATGAAGACACCCTGGCCTCTGATTTATCACAAGCATACCTGTCATGCGTGGACCCCCCCCCCCCTTCTTTCATGAGGGAATATTTTGAATGGAAAACCCATGAGGTCACAGCTTCTCAAAACATGATGGATCTCCTAGGGCTGGGTCCTGTTAAGCCAGTCACCATTCCCCCAGTAGAGGAAGCCCTCTTGTATGACTTTGGTATTACCAACCTGGAACAAAACTCCCAGCTTTCAATGCCCAAGAGGCTTGACTGGTTCTACAGAGTGCAGGACCTTCACAAGTTCCTCTGTAGAACCTTTGTTGCCAGACCCAGATAGAATTTCTCTGGAATTTGCAAAGGAAGCCAGACTGGCTTCTGGCTTTAAAACAGTTCCCAGTGACAGGAAAAATAGATTAGTGTTATATTTGGGGGAAAAAAGCTTTGCTGTAACAATCCTGGCATTCAGGGCATTGAACTACAACACCCGTATTTAGAAATATCAGGAAAATGTCCTCAAGCAACTTTTAGAGACTTGTGCTGAAGTGTAAGATGCGAATCAGAAAGCTTCCATGTTTGACCAAATACAAACCTTTTTACAAGTAGAGTAGAATGATCTAAGATGATATGATGCTATGAATGCAGCACTCTGAGCTCCTAGTACAGGGTCATTTATTAGAAGACATTCCTGGCTGTGGACGAAGTTCCGGTCCATAGCAATGAAAGTTCAGCTCCTCAATGCACTTCTGAATAAAGGTTTGCTATTTGGACCTAAGATATACAATTAATTTAAAAAGAGAGGATAAAGGAAAACTGCGGAGTTGATGAAATATGTATGTTTCACTTTCTAATTCCCCAAAATAATAAAAAACATCTTTACAAACAAGGACCTTACTGTTAGAAACAATGTAAAAGTAAGCAGTTGAAAGTTGTGACAGTGATGTGTAAGAGGAGATGGCAGCATGAAGACATAGGTAATCAGGGCCTATTGTTCAGTGGGTAGCAGTAGTGACTAGTCTAGCCTTCTCCAACCAATCCTAGTCCCTAAAAATCCTACTACAGCCCTTAATCTCCACCACCCATTTGACCCATCCAGTTACCAAGACAAGTGGTCATTTGGCATCTGCCTACCATCAGTGGATCATAATTATTTCAACTAATCGGTGCTTCAGTTTAAAGCCAGCTTATAGACATACCTCAAAGAAGAGGTCAACCATCAGTACCAGCAGACCAAGAAAATGTAATAGACCTCATATTAACCAAAATGCTTGTCTTTGGCAAGGTAGAAGCCATGCCTCATTATCAGAACAGAGGATTTTACCCAGAACTGTTTCTTGTTTCAAGAAAGGACAAGCCCTGGAGATCCATTTTTAGACCTTTCAACACTAAACAGATTCCTGAAAGCAACACATTTCAATATACTGCCTCTCCTAAACCTTTAGGCAGTCCTCCTTACTGTAGACCTCAAGGGACATCTCTTCCCATTAGTAGAGGTCACAGCCAATGTCTGTAGTTTGTGCCTGGGATCTGCCCTTTAGTTTAGCCACACAGTTCAGTTTTTGCAAAATGCCGGGACACAGAGATGGCTCACTGCAGGACCAAGGGAATCTGTATGTGGCCATGTCTGGATGACTGCATGATTCACTTCCATTCAGAGGAGGAAATGCAGAAGGCTATGGACTATAACTTACATTGTCTTGTCTTTCTGGGGATCACTCTTAGTGAACAGAAGTCCAACCTTTGTGCAAGACAGAAGATGGTCTTCCTGGGGGAACTGTTGGATACAAATACCAGCAGGGCCTACTTTCCACAACAGAAAGGTTGCCCTTACTAAATCTTGGAAGGGAAGTAATTAGAACACATTTCTTAGCCATCCTGAGGCATCTACCAGTGGGTACATAGTTTATGTTCTACTGTGTTTGGTGTGTGTGTGTGTGTGTGTGTGTGTGTGTGTGTGTGTGTGTGTGTGTGTGTGTGTGTGTGTGTGTGTGTGTGTGTGTGTGTGTGTGTTTATCATGCATACTTGCAATGTTTACTGCAGTAATGCTGTTAGTGATGCAATTATTTTCAATACATAACTCATCAGAACTGTGGAGTCCCATTTTAGTTAAGTGGCATTACAGAGTTAAAGATGAAAATGCTGAACATTGACCTAAAGTTTCTTTTTACTCCCAATGCTGATCAATTTCAGAGTTTGTGTATTTAGACATGATGTAGTATGTGGGGTTAAGAGGGACTTCCCCCTGTAAAAATACTTTTTTTTTCTGTTAGTTGCAATTTCATGTAGTTAATGTTGACAGAATTGGAGGTGATAGATGTAGAACTATGGATCAGTATACTTCATTAAGGACTTTACTGTCTGTGTTGTGTTTTTGTGTTATTCTTTTTTTTCTTTACCCTGCCACAAGGCTTTTAATATGTTAACTCTGTTGGCATCTTGATATTAATATTAAATAATAATAATAATAATAATTAGAGAACAGAAAAAATTATAGCTGGTCTGCATTCTAATGTCCACAGCACAAGATTGCATCTGCTTGCCCCTAGGGATATCCAACTGCTGAAAAGATGTTGCCAAAAGTCTTTACCTTTCTGCTAGAACGTAGTCATATGATTTTCTGTAGCAATGATCCTAGTATTTTAACATCTGTTGTTACTTCGATTTAGTTATGCAACTGTATTTTAGTTGTATTTCTTGTATTAGCTAACACAGAAAAAAAATGTTAACTGTACATGTGATGTTGTCAATCTCACCTTTATTCTCACTGATAGGTCAGATCTGATCCATCAGATCCATCTTGGCCATTTCAAAAGCCTAAGGCCTTCAGCAAAGCTCATGTCCATTCTCCCTTACCTATAACGCAACTCCCTAACTTCCTCAGATCTCGTTTGCTGCTGTGCGAAGGAGGTTCTGAAGCAAGCTCTGTGTTAAGTGTTTTCATTTTTACTACTATTACTTTTCCTGTTTGTCATAGTTTATTGTACTTATTATTCTTTAACATATTTTTTACTATTTTTATATACATATACCCTTACTCTGCTTTTTCTGTATTTGGAGTGAGTGTTAGCCCCTTTACCTTTTCCCGTTAACGTCCATTTCAGTTAGAGCTTGACTAATGTCTAACTAACATCCATTTAAGTTAGAGGACATTTACCCCTCTTTTCTGTTCTCTTCCTCCTTTATCATCTGTTTTCGGTTAGAGGACAATATTCAAAAAAAATGATTTCTTCCAATCTATCAAAGTTTTCCTTGTGTCCATTTAAATTAGAGGACCTTCTGGTGTGCTTGTATCATTATGTGAGTGTTTTTCTTGTTTAAATTCCTTTTTCTTTTTATAGCTGTCAAGAATTTCACAAAAACAGGAAGGGAAACGTCTTGGTTTCAGAAAGTGCGAGCAATGCTTAAAGATGATGCCCCTTAGTGATTCACAGTGTGTGTGTGTGTGTGTGTGTGTGTGTGTGTGTGTGTGTGTGTGTGTGTGTGTGGGGCTTGGGACCTCTTCACCTCCAAGAGACATGCTCCATATGCCATGATTTCAACCAAAGGGCTACTTGGTCCACCAGGAGTTTGTCCAATGAAGATGTGGATAGGGTAGTGCCGAGGCTGCTAAAGACACCGGCCTTGGCCTAACTACTGTTGGATCTGAACTCAAAGGAATCAGATCAGACACTGTCCTCCCCTTCTGTGCCTGCTCCTCCTCTGATCCGTCCCTTGGTTTCATAGTTGGAAGATTCCGAAGTGCAGATTGTGTCTGTGTCCCATAGGTTTCTTGGATCCAATATCTGCCCCGAGAGTTTCTACCCAGTTGGAGCAGGAGACCTCTAGGAGCCAAAACTCTCTGGCAGGTTCCACGGAGCCTGTTCGGATCTATCCAAATCTGACCCTGCATCTGGGGGCTTTGGCCAGGGTGAGTTTGGCTCTTACCTCTGCTTCGGAGCCTCTGACATCTGCCCTGGAGATTTCCTTCATTCCAGATTACCCTTTTGTCAGATCCAGGGTATTCTTCGGAGCAGGAACAGACTGCCTTTGAAGTCATGAGGAGGGTTTTGACTTCATCCCAGTCTAAGACGCAGTCCCTCTTGGATCTTCCTCCCAGTTTTGCACAGGTGTCTTTGTCTTCTCATATACCTTCTCCACAGGACTGCAGTGACCCCAGGCTCAGGATGTCCAACACTGGACTCTCCCCCTCTTCTGAAATCGCTTGGAAGCGTACCTGCAAGAGGAAGCATCTTGACTCCCCAGACAAGTCTATCACATCTGATACTGATCTCGATGAGGCAGAGAGGTCCCCACGGTCACCTCCTGAAGATGTCTCCTTTGGAATATTCCTGGAAATTTTAAAGCAGAGAGGTGATTGGCCGTCCACATCCCCTTCAACTGAGGAGTCAGTATACCTGAAGGGTCTGTATTATAACCTTGAACAATTAAAAGAGCGAACGCTCTTTAATCGACCTCCTAAAATTGAAATCATTAAATCCCGAACACATGGAACAGCGATTTTTTTTTTCCAGGGAAAAAAAAAATCACTGGGCTGTTTTCGGGACTTTGCCATTTCCTCCATTGTGGTGCGATCTCAGAGTTGGTATATTCAAGTGAGGGGCAAAGCCCCCCCACTTTATTTTGTGTTTGGATTATTTTTTTTTTGCAGAGCAGCAATTTTTTTCCTTGGGGAAAAAAATCTGTGTTCCGTGTGTTCGGGATTTAGTGCTTTTGATTTTCAGGGGTCAATTAAAGAGTGTTCGCTCTTTTAATAGTTTGAGGTTATAATATAGACCCTACCTGAAGGCTTTCAGGTCTCACCCTTCAACCTCCTGGGTGACCCGTCCTTCTGATGAGCTTATTGAATTAATCTCTTGGAAGTCTTGGGAGACCCCAGATTCCATAGAACCTATTCCTAGGAGGCAAAATAAGTACATTACTGCCCCAAAGGATAAACCATTCTTAACAAAAGGTGTAGCAGTTGATGCCATGGTCATGGCGCTGGCCACTAAAAAGGAACTATCTAAAACCAGTTCCTCTATCCATCCTCTGAATAAGGATTCCAGGACTATGGATAAGTATGGAAAGTGCTTCTTTTCATCAGCAACTTTCACCTTATGGTCTCTGAACTACCTTACCCATTTCACCAGATTACAGAGGGACCTGTTGAAGGAACTTTCAGACTCCCTCTAAAGAGCCATAGCTGACGCAATGGCAGATAAAGTCATTGCCCAGCTCACCACCCTCAATTCAGTCGTAAACTCTTTCATGATGCTCATATCTTGCACAGCATATGGAACGAATAGGGCAGTGGGTTCAGGCATCTCTCTCATGAGACAGGCCTGGATGCACCTTTGAGATTTCATGGAGCCCTTCAAGTCTTTCTTCATTAATGCCCCATTTGATGGCTGTTCTCTTTTTGGGCCTAAAGTTAAAGAGACAGTTACCAGGTGTGAACAGAAGGGCAAAACCTTGTCTGCCATTGGGGTGTGTTTTTCCACTCCTACCAGACTCTTTCCCAAAGGTCAGAGAGGTAGTGGGAAAATGAGGTTCAGAAAGTTACAAACTTCTTTCCAGGATACACAGGGTGAAAGTTCCCCTAGAGACAGAGGGGGCAACAATAATGGAAGATGCCCTCCTTGAGGTAGGGGAGACCTTGCAGAACCAGGGCTCCAGAGAATCCTTCTTTGGTAGACCCTTTCAGTGCTCCTGAATGAGTGCCAGACTGCTCACCTCTGGAGGCATTTGGGGGGGCGATTGTGTCTGCACTGTGAAACCTGGCAAAAGATAACAAAAGGCAAAAGGGTGTAGGACATAATATGCAGGGGCTATATGTTTCCCTTCACCTTCCCCACTCCCGTAAATAAGACACTTCTGTACATTCCACCCATTCAAAAGGAACAAGCACTCTTAGAAATTCAAAAGTTGCTAAGAAAAAGAGTCATCCAAGAGGTCCACGCAAACCGGAGAGGATCTGGACTTACTCAAGAATTTTTTAGTTCCAAAGAAATCAAGGGACTGCAGACCCATCTTAGATCTCAGCAATCTAAAACAATCTGTGAAAAAGACCAAATTTCAGATGGTGACACTGCAGTTGATGCTTCCATTCCTGGAAGCAGGCAATTGGATATGCTCGATAGACCTTCAGGATGTGTGCTACTACATACAGGTGGAAAGGAGATCCAGAAGGTACTTGCGCTTCCTGCTAGGAGCCAGTCACTTCCATTTTGAGCTCTGCCCTTTGGTCTCACTACAGCCCCCATAGTGTTCACCGAATGCATGGCAGTAGTGGCGGCTCACCTGATATGCCGCGGATTCCGGCTGTTTCCGTATCTGGACAACTGGCTCATAACCGCCTGACCAGGAATCTTCTGCTACAAGTCAGAGACTATACTCTACAACTCTGTTCCTCCCTAGGAATTACCATACATTATGAAAAATCTGCTCTAGAGCCACGTCAGACCTTTGTCCTTATAGGAGCAGAGATAAACACAACTCCAGTGGTAGTAAAACTTCCACAAGACAGAGTAGCCTTGTTGCAATTTCTTTGCATCATACAACAATGGCAAATGCAGCAGCTACTTTGCCCTGATCCCTCCTGTTGGGGAGTCAACAAGGGATGCACTTGTTCATGACTGGCATCTGGAAAAAGATTTGTCATACGCGCCAGCAATAATCATGTAGACCCCTTTACTGTACCTATACATTCTAGTCTAGAATTTTTGCAAAACTTTTCAATGAAGGTGCTGCTGCAGCAACCATTAGAGTTCAGATGGCAGCAGTTTCAGATTTCCATATCGGAGAAAATGGTTCTGGAATGATGTCACACAGACTTTATAAGGCATTCCTAAAATGAACTACAATGATAAGACCTCCATACAAAAACCCATCACTGCCCTGCGATCTGAATTTTTTTTTGTCAAACATTATCTGTTCTCCCTTTGAACCATCTGCTACCTGTGACTTAAAGTACCTCGCCTGGAAATTACTGCTCTTAGTGGTTATTACTTCAGCTAGGAGATTTTCAGAATTGTAAGCTTTGTCTGCCAAACCTCCATACCTAGTATTTCATAAGGACAGAGTTTCTTTATGCACTATCCCTTCATTTCTACCTAAGGTTATGTCAGAAAATAACCTCAGTCAATCTACTGAGCTTCCAGTTTTATTCCCAAACTTCCATAGTAAAGGGGAATATTCACTGCATCTGCTGGACGTTCATAGACAATTACGATTCAATGTGCATAGAACTTCAGAAGTTAGAAAAATCAGATCAGCTCTTTATTTCTTATTCGGATATTAGAAAAGGTCAGTCAGTGTTCAAACTTGCCTTATTCAAGTGGCTTTCACAGTGTATATCCCTCATTTACAATTCTAAGAACAAGGCCCTTTCT
Source organism: Protopterus annectens (assembly GCF_019279795.1). Lineage (NCBI taxonomy): Eukaryota > Metazoa > Chordata > Ceratodontiformes > Protopteridae > Protopterus > Protopterus annectens. The sequence continues at coordinate 247,913,579 of NC_056731.1, forward strand.
AACCTTGTTAAAGCACATTCCACTAGGTTGGTAGCTACATCTGCAGCCTTTCAAGGTAGGTTACTTTTGGATAATATTTGTGCTGCAGCAACATGGGCAAAACCTCATACCTTTATTATTTATTAGTAGGTGGATCTGGCCTCTAGGAGTAGAGCTTCTTTTGGTTCCATGGTTCTGAGGAATATTCTCCCATGAACCACCCAAGAATCAGCTTGGGACGCGGTCCCATCACTGAGAATAAAGGCTAATGTGGAGGCTGCCAGCCTAGCTAGATAGAATTTTGTAAATAATTCTATGTCATTTGTAAATATTAATGTAATCCACAAGCTGTTTTACAAATGTAAGAAAACTAAATGCAACAAAATTGTTATATGTTCTGAGCTTTAAAAATGTAACCACAGTGCACCCTGCTGGAAGAAAGGTGATAAGTCAAGAATTTTAGAAGTGTTTGATCTCAAGCTCGAAGACAAGATTTCTGGACTAAGGAATTTTTTTTATTGTCTTAGGACAAGAGTTAATTACTAGATTTTACATGTAAAATGTCTTTTATTGCTGTGGCTTCCTGAAGGTGCAGATTACAAAAAGAAATGTAAATGTTAAGTTCTGTGAGCCTGAGAAACTTCAGCAGAGGTGTCAAAAAGTATGTAATGTGAAATGACTCAGCAGTACTGTGTTATCAATTTAAGGACAGAAAGAAAGGAGAGCACTTTGGATTTTGTCTGAAGAACATCCACTCACCAGCACTTGCTCTGTTTTTAAGTAGGATCTTAGACTTTAGTATTTCTCTTAGAGTTAGATAGGAATTTAGTCAGATTGGTCTAGCTGTTTTTCTATATTTATGTCAGACTATCCTACAATATTGTTTTAGAAGTTTCCTGTGATCTCTGAACTCCTGATTAGCACTGTGTTGAATTGATGAGATTTGTCTTGTGTTTTTATTTATTATTAAATATTTTTCAACCTTTCAGCTGTGGCTGTTTTGTGTAGAGATAATTTAAACTCTTAGAGTACATTGCATGTCCAAGCCACTTCAGTAGTCTTGCTGTTTGGCACACTTACTGTTTGGATAACAGTAATATTACACAGTGAAATTGGTCACCCTTTGGGAAGGGCCTTATTACTAACTGATAAGAGTAGTTGGTGGCAGTGATTACTACCTTATAGTCTGACAGGAGGGGGCATAGCAGGACAACCTGTGCCAGCCTTCCCCGGGAGTGTCTGTGTGTTTTTATATAAACCAAATCACATAGTGTATGTGTGTCAGCTACTTGGGCAGGGACACGAAGCACTGGTTGGACAGAGAGGGTGCTGGAGGTTTTGGCTTGACTACTCAGCTGAGATCTGAACCCTATAGTTGTGCCAGTGGGAAGACTTATTGGGAATCTGTAGAGAAAGGGAGAAACCAGCCCCAGACTGATTGTGATCTGTGTGCTCTTAAGGGAAACTGTACTTTACTGTGTGTGTACTTGTTATCCCCCCAAAGTGCACGCCCCTCACTGGTGCTAGTGGTGAGGATTGAGGCTCCTTCATTACTGGGCCAGTGCACTGGCATCACATATTAATTGTTTGGCAGTGGTGGGATATCCACATCAAGTATTAATTGTTTGATAGTGGTAAGTTAGCCACATCACATACTAATTGGCTTATAGTGGTGTGGATAGTGAATTCCTGTAGCTTGTGTACAGTGATCACTGAAGGTGTTTTTGTACTCTAAATCAGACACACAGTGAGTATTCAGAGTTCAGATCACAACTGTTTTATTTATTTTGTTAGCTTAATTAGTCATGGAGAACAGACAAGCATGTCAGCAGGGGAGTACGGTAAGGTGACAAGGAGCCAGTTGGCTGAGACGTGCTAGACTAAAGGACTGGTGCATGGAAACATGACTAAGGCAGACATGATTGCAGCTTTCTTCACAGCTGCATCAGAGAATAGCAACCAGGAGGATGATCAGACTGGCCGTGGAGAAGTACAACCCTCAGAGAATGGACAGCTCAACCTTTCTGCAGAGGACTTAAAAATCCATCTGGAGCTAAAGAGACTTGAGTTGGAGGCCAGGCATTTGGAAACAGAAGCAGCAGAGAGACTGAGGCATCTACAGGCTAAGGAGAATGAGAAGCTGCTACTCCTGGTAGCTCAGGAGAGGCAGAGGCAGCACGAAAAGGAGATGCTGACACTTTGCCAGAGTCATTGAGGTAATGGGGAAGGGAGTAACTGGAGCCCAGAAGCACAAAAGGTCAGTAAATTTCTTCCATAGTTTACAGAGGAGGATAATTTTGATAGTTTCATTCATATGTTTGAGAGGGTATGTAAAGAGTATGATGTTGACCAAAGGCTCTGGGTATGGTTCCTGACTCCCTTACGCCATGGTAAAGCTGTAACTGTGTTGTCCAAGATATCTGATCGTGAATATTTTAATTATACTGCTGTTAAGAATTGTTTGCTATAATTTTTTAAGCTAACACCTGAAGCTTATAGGAAAATGTTTTGTGAGCATGGATGCAAGGCAGATGAAAGTGTGTGTGAATATGTTGCTAAACTAATCACTTATTTTCATAGGTAGGTGAGTGGATGTCAGGTCACCACTTTTGAAGGGCTGGCAGACCTTTTGGTGAGGGAGCAAGCCTTTAGCACTTTGCCTGAGGACATGAGGATCTGGTTAGTTGATAGACAATGTGCTACTTCAGATGAGCTAGGGAAGAAGCGAGACCTATACCTAACAAGCAGGGCATTACTGCATAGGAAAGGGGCACCCAGTGCTGCTCATGTGTCTAAAGGAACCCATGGTGGGCAGCCCAGTCTGCCCGAATAGAATCTGACAGTAGCAGGTACACATCCAGGACCTAGGGTTAAATGTTTTGAATGCAACCAGTGTAGCCATGTGGCATATAGACGTCCATAGAGGCAAGGTGGGAAACAAAAGGTAAGGGAGCCAGAAAATGGAAAAGACAAAATCCCAACAGTAGGTTGTCTTGAGACAACAAGGCTACCACAAGACATTTTATCCTATCGTAGTGAATGGCAAAGAGGCCATTGCTGAGAGAGAGAGAGGGACAGCCTCTGACATAACCATTGTGAAGCCAGCAATGGTTACAGAGGAGCACTACTTGCCTGGGCAGTCTACTCCAGTCAGAACTTTAGGAGGGACCCCATTCCAACTGGCTAGGGTTCACCTTGACTGGGAGGGTGGAAAAGGAAGCCAACAAGTAGGTGCGTTTGAGGATATCCCTGCAGATGTCCTGAGAGGGAAAGATTTTTGATAATGCAGCGTGTGCTCATGCAGTCAGGCTTGGAGAAAAGCATGTGGGTCTGGTAGCCTGAGGGAGACCCAGACAGACCGCACACTTGCAGCCAGGACTGGTGAGGTGGTTACTTCAGGGAGGGATCTACGCTGTAGCAGTGAGACTGAAGGTGAGCCGCAGCTGCTTCTGGGTACTGATGGTTCCTTGGACAAAGTGACTGCAAGGGCAGAGGTGAGTAGTAGTACCCAGGCTGATAGTGAAGCTCCGCTGTCAGAGGATGCCAGACTTCCAGTGGAAGGGGAACCGGGAAGGGTTACTAAGAGAGAGTTGAGACAGGTTCAGCTCTCAGACCCTACATTACAAGGCCTGAGAGAGGTAGATTGTGAGGCGCCTGATTCTCAAGGGAAGGGTGATTCTGAATACTGGGACAAGGAGTTACTGTATTGAGAGTGGATCCCTGAGGGAGGGCTAGAAGGTGAGAGAATATAGCAATTGGTAGTGCCTAGAGCCTACCGTCTGGCACTTCTAGCCATAGCCCATGATATTCCCTTTGCAGGTCATATGGGCATAAAACAAACAAAGAGACGTATTATGCAGAACTTATATTGGTCTGGAATTTCAAGAGATGTAACAGGGTACTGCAGGACTTGTGAGCTGTGCCAAAAGGTAGGCAAGGCAGGAGACAAGGTGAGAGCTCCTTTGATACCTTTGCCTGTGATTGAGGAGCCATTTCAGAGGGTAGCTATGGATATTGTGGGGCCTCTGAGTACTCCAAGATTTACAGGGAAAAAGTATATCCTAGCGGTAGTAGATTATGCTACAAGATACCCTGAGGCAATGGCTTTGTCCTCCATTGAGGAAGAAAGGTGGCAAATGCATTGTTAGAAATTTTCATCAGAGTAGTATTCCCAAAAGAAATACTGACTGACAGAGGTACTAACTTCATAGGTTCGTAGGCCCTGGAGCCTTTACAAGCCTAGCCCATAGGATTACCCTGGCATTGTGCCACCCAACATTAGTTCCCAGTGTCTCTGTTGAGTAGAGCCACTGGAGTGATCTCCAGGGTGAATTTTCTATTTCCCATCCACTCATCAAGATTTTTCTTGAAGAGGGCCAGTGAGGTGCTCTGTCTGACATGTATGGGAAGTCTATTCCATACCATGGGCAGTCTCTGGGTTATGAACCTGCCCTTCCAGCTTGTTCTGTTGATTGTGGTAATGAGGTTGAGGTCTCTGGAGCATGTGGTGCAGGGATTGGGATTTCATTAGGTGTATCATTTCTAACAGAGCTGGGTCACACATGGCTAACTTCGAAAGAAAAATAGCCAAGGATTTGAAAGATAACCACAAAGCCTTCTTAAGCTATGTCAAGAATCTAAGTGGCAACTCGCAGATATGCTCTGAGCGAGTGCAAAATAGCACAAAATATACTGAACCCACAGATATTGCCAACATCCTGGCAGATAGATTCAGTGCAAACTTCACCCCCCTCTCACCCCCAAAAGGGCCCACAACAATACCGGAAATGTGTAGTTTCCCCGGAATTCACAGACTCACAGGTGAAAACAGCCCTTTCAAAAGCCAAAAGCACAGTGTCAATGGGGCCAGATGGTGTCCCAGGCTGCGTCTTGCACGAACTACAGAACGAACTAACCCCCCACCTAAACACACTGTTCAACCTCAGCCTCTCCACAGGCTACGTGCCCATAGAATGGCGCACAGCAACGGTTATTCCTCTCCACAAAGGAGGGGCCACAACTGACCCTGGTAACTATCACCCCATAAGCCTGACTAGCCTGGTCTGCAAGGCTATGGAGTGCATCATCATGAAACTCATTAACAAAGACATTGGGAACCTCGAAGTACTTGACCCGACCCAGTTCGGCTTTGTTAAGGGCAGATCATGCCTACTAAAACCTGGTTGACTTCTTCGAGACAGTCACCAAGGCCATAGATGAGGGGAAGGTAGTTCACACAGCCTACCTTGACCTTGCCAAGGCTTTTGACACCATTCGCCACTCGAGAATTATAGAAAAACTCACCAGCCTGAACATAAACCCCTACGTCATGAGATGGGTTGCCAACTGGCTTACAGACAGAATTCACACAGTAAGAATATCAGGCTCCTGGTTCGACTCTAAACCAGTCACAAGTGGTGTCCCACAAAGCTCGGTCCTGGGACCCCTACTGTTTGGCATATACTTCTCAGAAGTACAGGCAAACACAGGAGGACTATGGCTAACCAAGTTCGCTGATGAATGCAAACTGGGAGCCATAATTGACTATCCGGCTGACACAGACATTCTCCAAAAGGGCCTTATTGAGAGAGACACCTGGTGTCATGGTCTCAAGCTAAATGCCAAAAAATGCATAGTCATCCCGTTTGGGAAAAATAAAACACCCATGAATTACCACATAGGTGGCAGCCCCCTTAATACAGAAGAGGTAATAAGAGATCTGGGGACCCAGGTAGATAGTAATCTCTCCTTTGACAGTCATATTGCCAAAGTAGTTAGGAAATCCTTCTATGCAGCCCATCTAATTACTAAAGGGTTCGCATCTTGAAATAAAGAGGTTATAGTGCCCCTGTACTCGTCACTCATCAGACCCATCATAGAGTACAATACCCCATTTGGGATGTACCTCACAAGACACTTCCAACAGCTGGAAAGACCACAAAAGTACCTCACTAAGAGGATTACCGGCTTCAAACATATATCCTATGCAGCCCGACTGGAAATGCTCCAGCTGTACTCAGTCGCATATCGCTTACTCAAAGGTGATCTCTGCCTGACTTACAAAGCCATGTCCGACTCAGAATTGATGGACATGCTCCACCTAAAGAAATCCAAGTCACTGCGAGCCACTCGCTCTGGTGAGCTAAACCTTGCCACAACAATAAATAGAACATGCTGGAGGGATAGATTCCTGTCACAGAGACTCCCCATTCTTTGGAACAAAATTCCTAACTACGTTAGGCAGAGCCCCTCACTAACACTTCAAGGGAAACCTTGACGAGTGGATGGGTAACAGAAAATACACCCCTGGGATCACTTCATTGGCTCTTCTTGACAGAGGCTCAGTTAATTAATCAATGGGGCGGCAAAAGCTGACACACTCTGGCTAGGTGTATAAATGCCTTCGGGCAGATAGCCTAGTACCTACCTATGGCTTTGTAAGTCAAGCAGAGATCGCCTCTAAGTAGGCGATATGAGACAAAGAATAGTTGGAGTTTTTTGAGTCAGGCCATATAGGGCAAGTGTTTAAGGCCTAGGATCCTCTTTGTGAGGTACTTTTGCGGCCTCTCCAGTTGTTGCAGGTGTCTAGTGAGGTACATGCCAAATGGGGCATTGTACTCAATGATTGGCCTGATGAGGGAAGAGTAGAGGGAGACGATAACCTCTTTCTTCCTGGATGCAAAACACTTAGTAATGAGATGTGCCACATAGAAGGACTTTCTGACCACAGTGGCAATGTGGTGGTCAAAAGAGAGATTGCTGTCAACCTGTGTTCCCAGATCTCTTATCACACCTTCTGTGTTCAGTGGACTACCATTGATGTGGTAATTCATGGGAACAAGGTTTTTCCCAAAGGGGATGACAACATTTTTTGGCATTGAGCTTAAGGCCATGGTTCTGACACCAGTAGTTGGTCTCAGTGAGGCCTTTCTGTAGGATATCCACATCACTTGGGGAATTAATAATAGCTCCCAACTTGCAATCGTCTGCAAACTTTGTCAGCCAGAGTCCCTTCATGTTGGCCTGGACTTCAGAGAAGTAGATACCAAACAGGAGAGTACCCAGGACTGAACCCTGTGGGACTCCACTCATGACTGGTCGGCACTCTGACTTGGAGTCAGCTGCTTTCACACTGTGGGTTCTATCCGTGAGCGACTTTGCAACCCACCTAGTGTTCTAGGGGTTGATGTCTAGCTTAGTGAGTTTTTCTATGATTCCTGAGTGGGGAATGGTGTCAAAGGCTTTGGCCAGATCAAGGTAGGCTGTATGAACCACCTTGCCTTCATTCACAGCTCTGGTGACTGACTCAAAGAAGTCGACCAGGTTGAGCAGACATGATCTACCCTTCAGAAATCCAAACTGTATGGGATCCAGAGTTTGGAGATTTCCTATATCCTTGTTTATTAGGTCCATGATGATGCATTACATAGCTTTGCATATCAGGCTCATCAGGCTAATTGGGCAATAGTTCCCAGGGTCTGTAGTCACTCCTCCTTTGTGGAGTGGGATGACTGTAGCAGTGCACCATTTGGTAGGGACAAAGCCTGAGGTGAGGCTGTGATTGAACAGAGCACACAGGTGAGGTGCCACTTCACTCTGTAGTTCATGTAGAACACAGCTAGTGATATTGTCAGGTCCCATAGAAGCTGTATTCTTGGCCTTGGACAGTGCTGTTTTAACCTGTGCAGCAGTAATACTGGGTGCCTGGCAATCTACTGGTATTGTGATTGGTCCTTTGGTAGGGGAGAGAGTGGGAAAGTTGGCTTTGAATCTGTCGGCCAGTATGTTGGCAGTATCTGTTGGCTCAGTATACAAGGTACCATTGTGCAGTAGCTCAGAGGAAATCTGGTTATTGCCATGGAGATTCTTTACATAACTGTAGAAGACCTTGTGGTTGTCTTTACTATCTGCTGCAGTTCTGTTTTCATAGCTAGCTGGAGTTTTTCCCGTCATGGGAGTTCACCTTTTTCTGCATGTTTCCTACTTCTGTTGTAGAGTTTGTTTATGGCAGGGGATCACCAGCTTGGCTTCCTTTTTTTGGAGGAAAGTGTCTTGGTTCTATTGGGTATGACGAAATTCATGCATTTGTGTACGTGTTCATACAGTGCATTGGTGTATGAGTTGGCGGTCATGCAACTGTTCTCCATTTGCATGGGTGCTCTGAAGTTAGCCACCTCTTCTGTTTGTTCAACATCCAGTTTTATTTACAGAGCAGTGGGGTGGCAATGGGGTCCCCAGTGGGGGGCAGTTTTGCTAACCAAGTAATGGCCTTTTGGGATGAGCAATTTGTGCATAACACCATAAACAGATTTAACGGTGAGATTCATTACTATACCAGATTTTTGGACAATATTTTTTTGATCTTTACGGGAGAAAAAAGTACGTTTAAGGAATTTATGATATACTGCAACAACACGATGGATTTTCTGGTATTCACGCACGTATTTCATACTGAAAGAATAGCTTTTCTTGATGTAGAATTAAGGAAGGATAACTCCAACAAACAGTATTTTGCCAAAATACATCGGAAGGACACTTATTGTAACTCCTTCCTCCATTACAGTAGTGCCCATCCCCAACATCAGAAAAGGTCCGTAGTAAAAGGACAACTGGTCAGGGCCGCAAGAATGTGTACTACTGTCATTGACTTTGAGGAGGAGAGTAGATTGTTATCGTAAATGTTGACAAACAGAGGATACCCTGTAGACATGTTGAGCAACCTGTTTGAGGAAGTTCAAAATAAAAGGACAAATGGCCATTTTAAAGCCATTTTAGATAACAGCAATCAGGGGATGAGTATTGATGATAGGGTACCTGTTGGAGGTGAAAGTTACCTAAGGGTTGATAATAGGTATGCCTTCATTACTACGTTTAGTTCAGATGGTGAAAACATTAGACAGATTTTGGAAAATAATTGGAATATTTTCTAAATAGACAAAGAAGTTATTAAATTTGGACGTGCACCAAATGTAGTTTACAGGAGGGGGATTCATTTGAAAAACCTGTTGGAACTGCCACTGCCAAAGATGATACATATTCCAGGTATGTACAAATGCGAAGCCTGCTCTTATTGCAGGTTTATGCAAACAGGTAACTGATTTAACATCTTGGATGAAAAATTTGCTTGCAAGGGCAGATTTAATTGTAATTCCACTACGGTTGTTTACCTCGCTTCCTGCCAGTCTTGTACAGGTTTTTACATTGGCAAGACTGAGCGTAAACTAAGGGAAAGAGTGTACGAGCATATTTACCACAGTAGGAAAGGCAAAACAGACAACACTGTCGCAAAACATGTGGTAGAAAACCCTGGTCATGCCTTCACATTCAGGGTGATCGACCAAATTGAATTTGACATCAAGGGTGGTCCATTAGGCTTAAAACTTGATGTGAAAGAGGTGATTTGGCAGCTTAGAACCAGGGCCTATGTGACACCAGGGTTGAACGACGTATGCTCTTTGGCATGTCTCTTGAAACTGAGGAGTTTAAAACATTACACAAAGGCTAATACTCAGGTGAATAGACATTTAATTTGGGGCACTCTTTGTGTTTGTTATATACACACAAACCCTGCCCCCCTTATGCCCAAGTACATGCGTTTATGACATTCAACTGAAGTTTATTCAGGCTGATTAGTGACATGTAACAATTTTTATGTACACAATAACAAATATTGTTTTTTGGATGTTTTAGCTGGCTTTTTCATGTATATTTGTGTATTCTTTGTATATGTACATATGATTTTGAGTATTAAGTCAATAGGAAAGTGTATATACATTTTTTACACAATTGTTTATATAATTTTTAGGTACATGTGTTATAGAAATGAGAATTGTATCAGGTGACATGGTGTCATGTGAGGTGACTGAACATGTGACTATGAATCTGGTTTTAAATATGGCTACCATTCTTTTAACTAGTGTCTGATGAAGTTGAGTGTAAGAATACTTGACGAAAGCGCTAACCATAAAAGTTTAAGAATTACTGTTGCCTGCCTATTTTTTGTTGTTTTTAAGTTAGTCACCTCTGTTTTTAGGAGCATAAAGTTAGCTTTGGAGAAGTTTTTTATGGTGGTTACCTTTGCAGTGCGGGTGGGAGGGATGTGGATTTCCAAGGTGATTAGTTTGTGGTCGGATCTAACTAGGGAGAAGTTGACTATTGGTGTAGAGCAATGGTCACCCATGTTAGTAATGACAAGGTCAAGGATGTTGCTACCTCTAATGGGGGTACAGTTGAGCTGGTCCAGGGCACTGGAATTAATGAATTCCAGGAAATGTTGGGCAAGTGTATTGGTACAAGTAGTTTTCCCAGTTAATGGAGGGGTAGTTGAAGTCGCCCAGTATGAGAGTGTTAGGTTGGACCCTAATATTCTCCAGGGTGCTTAGGAACGTGAAGTGTTAGTCTTGGGACATGGTTGGGATCTGTAGCAGGTTATGACCTGAATTGCTGTCTTACCCAATGTTAGCTGCCCCTGAAGTATCTCTGATGCATTATGCTGGGCTACCAATCTGGAGGTGTGCTCAACCTTTGTGAATATGGAAACACCACCGCCTTTGGAGCTTCGGTCCAAGTTCTGTTCTGTGGCCAAAAGGTGTGGAATGAGTTATAGCCTGGTACTGCAGGGGTGCTTTCTGCTGTCTTAAACCAGGTCTCTGTTACAGCACAAATGTCGATGTTCTCCATTTTAAGGATTGCTTTGAGCATGTGCATTTTGAGATTTAGACTTCTAGCATTGAGCAGCATGATCCTCAGATTGCCTTTGTTTGTAGCTGTTACACTGGTAATTTGGTCTTTGGAACACTGCCTAAAAAAGGCACTATAGCGGTGGCAAGAGCCTTGGCCAGTGTCCGGAAGCCCAGGGGTGACAGATGCAGGCCATCTCTGGCAAAGCATCGAGGTCTGTCAGTCATGTCATCCCAGGCAGACAGATGCTGGATCCCCTTAGAATGACACCAGAAACTTAGCCAGTTGTTGAAATCATTTTCTGCTTGTACTGCGGTATCGTTCTGGGTGATGGTAGCATGCTGCTCAGGGCTAGGGTAATACCCACCTGGGCTACATAATCAGAGTGCTCCTCCATGTCTCTTTTCATGTAGTCCAGGGAGGTACGTCTCAGGTCATTCACACCCACATGTGCAATGACAGAGTCATATTTGTACCTGTTGTTGAGGGACCTGAGTATGTGCGTTATGTGGTGGATCCAAGCCTCTGACAGGCATCTGACTGTTACTTTCTCATTATTCAACCTAGTAAGTGGAACATTAGTGTGCTTCACTGTCGAGTCACCTATGACTAGTAGGTGGGCATGCTGTTTTGCCTTAGGGGCTTTGGTTGAGTGGCACACTGTTTAGGAGAGTTATATGTCTTGTAATTAGTGTTGTGTTGTGGTGTTCGAATGTGTTTCTGCCTTGGAGGTCTCTGCTGTTTGGGTATATTTTTATTGAGAGCCTCCGTGAAGGTGGGCTTGTGTTTTTATGTGAAGGCAGTGCTGATGTGTGTTTTGGAGGCTATGTATTCCATGTGGTGTGGTGCATGTATTGACCTTCTCCTCTTGACCAGCTATTCTGGTCGTGGCTTGAGAGTGCGTGGCTTCCAGTTTGGATATTTAAGTGCATCTCTCACAAGTCTGAATGTTGGGAGGTAAGAGGAGAGGGTTGTCAGTGTACATGAGGCAGTTGCTACATTGCCAAAGGATGCCCAAGTTCACCAGGTTAATAGGAGAAAGCACACAGAACTGACCTATAGACATGCCTGAAGGGGTGGGCATTAATAATAAGTACTGGAGTTGTTTCCTTGTAGAACGTTTAGTGCTGGTAGCAGTTTTGTGTGCTACAGTAATTGCTACAAGAAGTCTGATAAAGTGCTAGACTAATAAGCTAGTAAAAGTGCAGGAGAGGAGAGAACTAGCAGATCTAAGGGAAACATTCAGAAGCTTACAAACAGTCTTGGATACAACAATTCTGAATTTGGACTAGACTAGTTGCAGGAAAGGTGGGAAACAAGCACAAATGCTGGATTTTAAACGAGAAAGTTGTAAGAGATGGAAAAAAAATGCGCAAACGGCCAATAAACTACAATTTCTGGGCCAGAAACCACTCCTCTTGTGTCAAATAGGCTACCTAGTGCTTACCACTCCCACTAAGTTAGAAGGCTTCCCTCCAACACAGAATGGCTTGGGGGCTCAGAAATTTACAAGAGTCCTGGATACAGCAAATCTATATCTGGACTAGACTAGTTACAGGAAAGGCAGGAAACAAGAGCAAACATGGGCTTTTAAAGCAGAAAGTTGAAAGATATGGAAAAACTGCCCAAACATGTCAGACCTGCTGGCTTGTGTGTGGAAGTACTGTGGGTTGAATCACCTGAAGACCACCCCCTACCATCCCCAGACTAATGGTCTTGTTGAGAGTTTAAACTCTGCATTTAAGTCCATGCTGTGGGCATTTGCAGACCAGTTTGAGAGGGAGTGGGACACATATTTGCCTCATCTGTTTGCTTACAGAGAGGTTCCTCAGGAATCCACAAGGTTTTCACCCTTTGAGTTGCTGTATGGGCATGGGGTGAGGGGACCTCTAGATTTAATTTGAGATGAGTTGGAAGGTGAGTGTGAATCTCACAAGGAGTCTCTTATGGCATATGTCCTAAACCTCAGGACAAGGTTCAGGGAACTCATAGGCTTGGCCCAAGAGAACCTGGCAGAAGCCAAACAACAGAAAAAAGTCTGGTATGACAGGAATGCTTGAGCTAGAGAGTATGCTGTGGGACAGTGGTTCTCATTCCTGTCAGACACAACAAGCTGCAAGTAGACTCGGAAGGACCCTAAATGTGGTAAGGAAGGTCAGTGATGTTAACTACATGGTGGAACTGCTAGGCAGGAGCACAAATTGTACCTTGTTCACATGATGAAGCCTTACCATGATAGGGAGGCCCTTGTGCTGAGTATTTGCAGTGGATTGTAGGAGTGTGAGGGAGATCTGATGACTGATCTCCTAAGTGAGGCTCGGTATGACACCTCATTGGAAGGGTAGCAATGTCCCAGCAGCTGTCTCCTACCCAGGTTTGGGAAATCTGAGCAGTGTTACAGGAGTTTGGGGACATGTACTCTGGGAAGCCAGGGTGCACCCACCTGGTGTAGCACCAGCTGGATACAGGACCCCAAAGGCCTATTAGGCAGGCCCCTTATAGGGTTCCTGAGAGAGTACAGCAGACTCTGAGGAAGGAGATTCAGGAAATGTTGGAACTAGGGGTAATGCAAGAGTCCAACTGTTCCTGGGCCTCCCCAGTGGTGCTGGTGCAAAAGAAGGATGGCAGCGCCAGGTTCTGTGTGGATTACAGGAAATTAAATAGTCACACAGAGTCAGATGCTTACCCCATGCCTAGGACAGATAAAGCCCTAAAGCAGCTGGGTGAGGCCAAGTATCTTACCACCATTGATCTTACAAAGGGTTACTGGCAGGTGCCCTTGACTCACAGTGCTAGAGAGAGGTCAGCCTTTGTGACTCCTTTTGGCTTGTATGAGTTCACAAAGATGCCTTTTGGGATGAAAAATGCCCCAGTGACTTTCCAGAGGCTGGTAGATCATATCCTAGCAGGAGCAGGAAGGTTTGCCCTTGCTTACCTAGTTGATATTGCCATCTACAGCCATTTCTGGCAAAAGCACCTTCAACATGTCAGGGAGGTGCTAGGCAGACTACAGAGGGTAGGGTTGACCATTAAGCTGAGCAAATGTCAGTTGGGTATGGCATAGTTCTCATACCTGGGACATAGAGCGGGGAGTGGTAAGATCAGGGCAGAACCTGCCAAAGTGGAAGTCATTCAGACATGACCTGCACCTGTTACCAAAAAGAAGGTGAGGGCATTCTTAGGGACAGCAGCGTACTACAGATAGTTTGTCCCCAATTATAGTACCATAGCTGCTCCCCTCACAGACCTGACAAAGAAAAACAGGCCAGATAAGGTAGTGTGTATCGCAGCATGTGAGCAGGCATTCCAGAAGCTTAAAGAAGCTTTGGGAGGACTCCCTGTGTTAGCCAGTTCAGATTGCAGCAAAGAATTTGTTGTGCAGGTGGATTTTTCGAGCTATGGGGTGGGAGGTGTACCTAGCCTGATTTCTTCAGAGGAAGAAGAGCACCCACTGGTTTATATCAGTCGTAGGCTTCACCCCAGGGAGGAATGCTATGCAGCTGTAGAAAAGGAATGTCTAGTCATAGTGTGGGCACTGCAGAAACTTCAGCCTAACTAGTATGGAAGAAAATTCCCTGTTGTTACAGATCACAATCCCCTAACATGGTTACACTGAGCCAGCCAGCAAAATGCCAGGTTGCTAAGATGGAGCCTAGGATTGCAAGCATATATGTCAGTGCAGCACCGCAGTGGGATTAGCAATGCCAATGCAGATGGGCTCTCAAGACAAGGAATGGGGTAAAGTATACTCGGATAGATCTAACTCTCTCAAGCAACGATTCTCAAGGGTCACTTGAAAAACTAGCTTGAGTTCTCTGGGTGGGGTGGGGATATATGAAGGCTGTCAGCATAGCTAGATAGAAATTTGTAAGTAATTCTGTGTCATTTGCAAATATTAATATAAACCACAGGCTGTTTTACAAATCTAAGAAAACTGTGTTTTATGTTCTGAGCTTCAGAAGTGTAACCACAGTGCACCCTGCTAGAAGAAAGCTGATAAGTCGAGCATTTTAGGACTTTGATCTCAAGCTCAGAGACAGGATATCTGGACTAAGGAATTCTTTCTGTTGTGTTAGGACAACTGTTAATTACTAGATTTTACATGTAAAATGTATTTTATTGCTGTGGCTGCAGAAGTAGATTACAAAAAGAAATGTAAATTTTACGTTCTGTGAGCCTGGGAAACTTCAGCAGAGGTGTCAAAAATGATGCAGTGTGAAATGACTCAGCAGTGCTGTGTTATCAATTTAAGGACAGAAAGAAAGGTGAGCATTTTGGATTTTGTCTGAAGAACATCCACTCACCAGCATTAGGATCTTAGACTTTAGTATTTCTTGAAAGTTCTGCTCCACAAACGTGACTAAGCACCAGCACAAAAAATTGCCACCTCCTTTTTCCTTCTTCCAAATAGTTTATTAGTATAAAAAAATAACTGTCAGGTTAAGCGCTTTCATCTATCAAGACTTCATCAGAACAAAAAACAATTGCCACACCATCCTTATATACATCCTAATTAATCACATGTTATGTTCCAAATTAACTTTTAAAGTGCTAGTACATAAACTTGAGGTTCCTTACATAGTATAATAATATATTTAACATACATTCATAATTCAAATAACCTATAAATGAATTAATAAATGAAATGCTAGTACAAAACACATTTGATTACCTTTCTCATTCAAAATCTTATAATATATGATAAATAATATGTTAATAAAACTTTTAAGACTTATTTTAAAAAAATATTTTCTAAAATAATGCATTTAAAAACCATTAATGTCCGTATTCTACCTCCTATCAGCTTCTAAAATGGGCTTGATGGACAAATACTCATTTATACCTTGGGGAACAGATGCATTCAGCTTAATTTGCCATTTTACTTCTCTTTCCCCCACTACCCTCCTAATGTCACCCCCCCTAGGGTTGGGCTTGATCAACTCCAGAATCCCAAACTGGAATCCTGAACATTCTTTATTTTCATTCAAATGTTTCCATAAGGCATTTTTTTCATCACCCTTTTTGATACTATAATCATGGTCATATATCCTGTTTCTTCAGGCCTATTATATCAGGGAGTGATTCAAAAACCTTTCCTTTTGGGAAGGTGATAGACAAATGGCTCAAACCTATATACAAGAATATTCCGCATATAGTAATAGATTCATGGGATTTTTTGAGTAGGTTACAGCCCGAGTTGGCAATAGGTGCAGAATGGCTGATAACAATCGACGTAGTAGATTTATTTTCTAGCATACCGAAAGATGAAGGAATGTTAAGATTTCAAGAAAGTATTAGAAAGAAAAGTGACACTACATGGGAGAGAACTCTGTTAATAATGGAGTTCATGGATGTCTTTTTATCTCATAATTACATTATGTATGAAGGGGAGTATTTCAGACAAAAGAAAGGGATAGCCATGGGGGCGGCTTGTGCCCCCATGTTTGCCAACTTGTTTCTTACTGATTGGGAAGAGGAGTTCATTTTGAATACAGATTGGTTTAGACATATGGGATGCTATTTGCGCTTTTTGGACAACATTTTTATCATTTGGAAGGGGAATAAGGAGCAAATGGACAGTTTTAAGAGCTATTTGAATACATGTAGTGACTTCCTAAAGTTTACATTTTGTGAAGACAGAGTTTCCATTCCCTATTTAGATACCAGGATAACCCTGGAGAACGGGAAATTTAAATCTAATATATTTAGGAAAGACACTTTTAGTAATTCATACCTCCAGTTTAATAGTAGTCATCCCATGGCCCAAAAAAGAAATATAATCAAAGGCCAATGTATTCAAGCGGCCCGGATGACATCTGACATCAATGATGTAGATCGTGAGTTAGAGAAGATAGGGATGTATTTCACGAAAAGGGGGTATCCTACTGGTATTGACAGATGTCATCAACTATGTCAAAAGGCAATGGGCTAAGAAGTACAAACCCCTGTTGGGAAGCAAAGATTGGAGTGTATGTGATACCCTTGTAACGAAGGATACTACTAGTTCTAACGACAACATAAAATATGGCAAAGTCTGTGTTTTACAATATGCAACCCATAGTAGAGATGTTAGGAAGTTCTTGGAAAAACATTGGAATATTATGAAGGTGGACAATGAAGTTTCCAAAATAGTGGGGGACAAACCATTGTTTGTTTTCAAGAATGGAAGAAATTATTGGAAACAAAAATAAGACCCCAGGGCACTAGCGACAAAGGGACACAGAGATGTGGGACTTGTAGGCAGTGTCATTATATTATCAATTCCCCCACAATTACACTCAAAGATACGAACGGAACTACGATACAGTTCCAAAAGGGCAATTGTAGGTCCAAGCATCTGGTGTACTTAGCCAAGTGTACCAAGTGTCCAAGTTTTTATGTGGGCGAGACCACCAGATGCCTAAGAAACAGGATATATAACCATGATTATAGTATCAAAAAGGGTGATGAAAAAAATGCCTTATGGAAACATTTGAATGAAAATAAAGAATGTTCAGGATTCCAGTTTGGGATTCTGGAGTTGGTCAAGCCCAACCCTTGGGGGGGTGACATTAGGAGAGTAGTGGGGGAAAGAGAAGTAAAATGGCAAATTAAGTTGAATGCATCTGTTCCCCCCGGTATAAATGAGTATTTGTCCATCAAGCCCATTTTAGAAGCTGATAGGAGGTAGAATAAGGACATTAATGGTTTTTAAATGCATTATTTTAGAAAATATTTTTTTAAAATAAGTCTTAAAAGTTTTATTAACATATTATTTATCATATATTATAAGATTTTGAATGAGAAAGGTAATCAAATGTGTTTTGTACTAGCATTTCATTTATTAATTCATTTATAGGTTATTTGAATTATGAATGTATGTTAAATATATTATTATACTATGTAAGGAACCTCAAGTTTATGCACTAGCACTTTAAAAGTTAATTTGGAACATAACATGTGATTAATTAGGATGTATATAAGGATGGTGTGGCAATTGTTTTTTGTTCTGATGAAGTCTTGATAGATGAAAGCGCTTAACCTGACAGTTAATTTTTTATACTTATAAACCATTTGGAAGAAGGAAAAAGGAGGTGTCAATTTTTTGTGCTGGTGCTTAGTCACGTTTGTGGAGCAGAACTTTCAAGTGATTTTATTTGGTTGACTGTTCCCAGGTTCAGTACCTTTACTTTAGTATTTCTCTTAGTTAGATAGGTATTTAGCCAGAAGGTTGTGCGTCAGGGCTGGCAACTCGGCACGTAAAAATCTACTGACAATCATTAGCGGACCGGAGTTCTGCTGTGGCGACCCCTAACCGGGAAAAGCCGAAAGACAACAACAAGAAGTCTAGCTGTTTTTCTATATTTATGTCAGACTATCCTACAATATTGTTTTAAAAGTTTCCTGTGATCTCTGAACTCTTTGATTACCACCGTGTTGAATTGATGAGATTTGTCTTGTGTTTTTATTAATTATTATTAAATACTTTTCATCCTTTCAACTGTGGCTGTTTTTTGTAGAGATAATTTAAGCTCTTAGAGTACATTGTATGTATTTGGTACTACTGTCCAAGCAACTCCAATAATAAGAGTAATATTACACAGTGAAACTGGTCATCCTTTCAAAGGTCCTTATTAGTAGCTGATAAGAGTAGCTGGTGGCAGTGATCACTACCTTATAGTCTGGCAGGAGGGGGCAAAGCTGGAGAACGTGTGCCAGCCTTACAGAGTGTCTGTGTGTTTGTATATAAACCAAATCTCAAAGTGTATGTCAGCTACTTGGGCAGGGACACAAAGCACTGGTTGGACAGAGAGGGTACTGGAGGATTTGGTTGACTTCTCGATTGAGATCTGAACCCTATAGCTGTGCCAGTGGTGAGTCTTACTAGGGATCTGGAGAGAAAGGGAGAAACTAGCCCCAGACTGACTGTGATCTCTGTGTGTTCTTACAGGAAATTGTACTTTACTGTATGTGTACTTGTTATCCCCCGAGTGTGCGCACCCCTCACCGGTGCTAATGGTGAGAATTGAGGCTCCTTGATTACTGGGCCATTGCACAGGCATCACAGCATGACTGACGATGTAACATAAAGATGTTATGTACTTATCTTAATGTTCCATGTGTGTTATCCATCTCGACCGTTATTCTCACAATCCACCCTCCATATCCCCTGCCTATACTTCTGGGAGACAGAATAGTGCTTAGTAATTGGGTATCACAGGACTCTATACCTCAGAAATAACCTTTTTGTCTGTTAATCTATTAAAGCAATTGCTTTATATGAGTTACCAGGGGCAAACAATATCTGAGGAAGTTAGAAAGTTGCATTATTGGTAAGGGAGAATGCCCACAAGCTTTGCTGAAGGCCTTGAGCTTTTGAAATGGTAGAGACAGATCCGACCCATCATTGAGAATAAAGGCTGAGATAGAGAACACACATGGACCATTATGGTAAGTACATAACTACTATTTTTTCCAAACTCTAACTCTTAAAGTTCTAGCTTTTCAAAATTTGATAAATTCTTCAGTTGTTTATTGACATAATAAGATTTGATGAATTTGCAGAAACATTTGAAATGCACATTTTAAGGGATGCAATACAAATAATTCCACAGTAACAATTCTAATAGTAAAAGTTTCCTCATTGTACATTTCCAACCAGACCAGCAAATGCTACAAAGCCCACATTTTATAGAAACATGCATCAAATTATCTAAATGTAGAACTGAAGAGTTTGCTTAGCTTTCTCAGCAGTATCTCTTTACTCAGAGAGCTTGTAATACTGAATGGTGATTTAAATACAAAGTTTGTTTAAAGATGAAAGGGAAGATTGGTCTCTTTTGCATTTTTACGTTTGGCATCAGATAAATGAGGCATTCCTGCAGTAAAAATATGTATGCTTCTTTCTCCTTGATTGTTTGGGGGCAGCTATCTTATGTTATACAAAGTCATATCACTTGGCAGTTTAAAACACACACACAGTCTGCCTATGAAAATATTCCTGATATAACATATAGCCATGTTCTGTTCCATTTAGCTGAAAATGTAGGGAAATAGTTAATAACTTGCAGTAGTGTAAAAAGTTTGTGTCATAATTACTTTTTAGTCAAATTCATTTTTGACTATCAGAAGAGTATGCTCATTAAGTAGTTATGACATCAAAAGGTCTGCAGTGGGCAACCCCCTATTTAAGACCTTCCTTAGAATATCCTTGTAAAACTGTAAGACTTAGTAATGGTGGGTAGTACAACAAGATGGTCTGAGTGGATTTTTTCAAGTAGTTATTTTGCTGATGAATAAAACAACACATTTTCTGCGGACTGAGTTGGCTTCCGTAAGTGTGCATGAGTTTTTAAAAGTGCATAAAATCTGTGGTGCCTGTAATGACACTAAATGCAGATATATCATTCTAAAACCAGTGTTGATTTTCCTGTTTTCCGTTCCTTTATTTCCTTTTTTCATTAGACTTTAGCTGGTCCTTTTTGTTGTCTCATAATGAGTGTCTTAATTAATGTCTGTGGTGTAAACAGAGAATTTTAATGTGTACAGTTAGCAGGCTGCAGTTAATGGGAGTGACAGTGGACAAGAATCATGTCTTAATAGTTTCATAGGTAAGTACTAGTCTAGCTGCCCTTGTGGGCCATTTTGAGCCTAGCCAATTTCCCTTTTTTGCATGGGTTAATTTATCCCATTTGGTTAGAGATTGACCTTACCCATCCCACGGTCTATAATTGCATATTACCCCGCAGTGAGAATAACTGAGTTCATGCCATGGATAATTTGAGGGAACCCATGCATGAGATAAAGCATTTAAGAGCTGTCCATTAGTAGAACAAGGGGCAGTCCTGGGGTAAAGTTTCTGTTTCCCATCCACATATCCAAGTTGTGCTTGAATACAGACAAGGATGAACTTTGTTTACTGTGGATGAGAAGTCTGTTCCAGAGCAGCAGTATCCTTTGCGAGAGATAAGTGTCCCTCCAAACAATTTTGTTGGTGTTGCAGAGGGGTTTAGATTCCTAGACTGAGTATTTCTGATGCCTTTTGACTTGCTGATGTGTGGTAAATCCTGCAGTATTGGGTTGGGGGATGCCTTGTATGCCAGACAGTCACCTCTTAGCAGTCTGTAGGATACCAATTACAGTGACAGGGCTTTGAGTCTGTCAGTGCAGGACATGTTGTTTAGGCCTTGTATCCTTTTAGTACAGTATCTCTGTGGGTGTTAGTTGTTCCATGTGTCTGGACATATACATGCCAGAGGGGACATTCTATTTATACATACATCCCCAATAATAAAGACAAAGAGAAGTTTTCAAATGGATGAATGAGGTGCAAACAAAATTGTTTGTAAATTTGGAGGGTTTCTTAGTTTTCTCAAGAACGGCACATCCTCTTAAAATGATTGTATATTTGGAGATTACATTAAAAGGACTGAATATTTGTATCGCTGAATGCTTTTTCTCAAAGTACAAGAAAAATTATTATATGTTAGTATTTTGTAACTGATAGAACAATAACATTCTGTTTATTCTTCAATGAAGACTGGATTGGAAGAGTTTGCTACACCATCCTTTCTGGAAAGGAGCCTTCAGTAGGGATGAGGAAGTTTCCATGGAAGAGAGAGACAGGAATTCAAGGTCAGAACACAAAAGAATGATGTAATAATATGTGACATGGAGACAGTGTTTTCTTTTATAAAATTACTTAAAATCAGTTCAGAGGATCACATTGTCTTAAATTTCTAAATTTTACTGCTTGGGTGACCAATGTGTTTTACTGTTATTTCTCTGAGTAATAAAATTCATATTTTCAATTTCTCAGGTATTTGGCAAAAGTAATATAAATTATTTTTTATTATAGTATTGATAAGTCCTAATGAGGGAATCAGTATTATTATGCAGTGATATTTCAGATTAGTACTTTTTCCACTGTGCCTTTGATTTGCCAACATTTTTAGTCAGTTGTCTTGGTCATTAGCTCCCAGTATCACAGCTTATATTCTTGGCACCACTTTCTTTTTGCTGTAGTGCACATTGCAAATACAACATTATATATATATATCCTCTAAGTTGTGTAATTAGTTTTGCCATATTAACATAATATAAGCATTACTGCACATTAAATAGGTGCAACTTGCCAGATGCAGTCTGTTTCATCCCTTTATTTATTTTCCCATACCAATACAATCGTATTTTGCCCTTTCAGTAATATATTTCTCTCTCTCTCTCTCTGTATATATGTATGTATATGTATATATATATATATATATATATATATATATATATATGTGTGTGTGTGTGTGTGTGCGTGTGTGTGAGAAAGCCTGTTTTTGTCTTACCAGTAACTTATTCATATTGTGATGATCTAGTACGACACATGCTTCTTCCCATCTTCTAAGTCTTCTTTGAGCATTACAGGCAAGCATATCTAGCATTTTATTAGATAATGTAGTGCTGCAAACACATTTAATCCTGCTGTTTTCGTTCCTTATATTACTCCTTCAAGTACTATAGATTCTATTCCTGTCAAATGTGTGCAGGTGTTTCATGGCCTCAATACTTAGTGTTTCCTCAAAGAAAGTTAATTTGATCGAGTGCAGACATTTTGTTTCACTCTCCATTTAACATTCAGTCTCACACCATTCCAGTGTACTCTTTCTGCCAGTTTGTCCTGTCACTGTTGTTGGTAATACTCTGACTAGTTTGCCCATAGCAAACCCCAACAGGCTACCTGGAACATCCATTTCTTTATTCCCATTATCTGTTTAAAACTCATACCGATAGCCAGTCCCATTTCCATATCAATCTCTGATACGATTATTTACAATTATAGTAAATAAGCACAACTTGTGTTCATCAGTCTGCATTATTCTGTGCATTCTTTTACATTTCTGCCACCCTCCTCACATGAGCAATGCACCCCTTGTTCCCTATTTTAGGCTACTATAATCCTCATACTATCACCTGCTGTATAACCTCACTATTGCTTTTTTACCCATCTCTAAACAGATGCATTTAATGAATTAAACTGAATCCCTTTATTTCTCCACTGTATTTGTTACATCATAAAATGCTTTCAGCTCTGTGGCAGTATAACATCCATTGTTATTATTAATTTTTATAGTAATATTGAGTAGTTTCCACCTACTTTAGTAATGTACAGTCATGTTAAATATCATTATCCATCCATCAGTAATATTTCTATAGTGAATGTACAACTAACTGTGCTATAATGAATTTCAGCATTAGCACTGAATGTGTACAAATGTAGTTATAGAGGATGTTCTTCGTAAAGATCACTGCTGCAGTAGACTAAGCTATATGGGTTATATAACATGTGGTTCCTCCTTGGAATCTTAATTTTGCGTTAGAAAAAGTAATTCTTGCTCAACTTGAAACAGCTCATCAGGCTGACAAGGCTCTTAACATAGAAAAACAGTCTTACTGTTCATGCAGGGGTATTAGTGTCTGAGTTGCAAGATCTCAGGATTTGTCAGCCTTATCTCATTGTCCACAAAAAACAGGGTATCCTTATGAACTAATCCTCATTTATGCCTAAAGTGATATCCAAGTTTACCTAAAGCCAAGCTATCCATCTTGTGTTCTATCAGAACCTAATGAGGAGTAAAGGATACTCCATAACTTGGATGTTCGAGTACTATTTTGACAAACTAAATCTTTCAGATCTTCAGATCAATTTGTCATTTCTTGTGAAGGTAAGAAAAAAGGACAACCTGTGCCAAAACAAACTATTTCAACATTGGTGTCTTATGCTTATTACCTTTTGTTATACCCACCACAACAAAACAATTCCAGGCAGAGTCAGGGCTCACTTCACCAGGGCCTTGGCTTTATTTGTAGCTTTTTCGAAAGGGTTGAATTCTGGAAGTATTTTAGAACAAGCAATTTGGTCTTCTGTGCACACTTACAAAGCACTATAAATTACATTCCTACTCCAAGTCTAGAATAGGCTTTGCTAGCACAAGCTACTGCACCAGTGAACCTTATGATGAACACGGTGCATTTGTGCAAGTAAACTTACCATAACAGTAGATATCCAAATGATCAGTCCTGCAGTGGCCGCTCCCTCACCTTTATTTTTGTATGCCTTTTATAACATGGTATGGTTCTGTATGCTATTTTCCTAGCATTGTCCTTGTTAGGGCTTTTAGCTTCCCTCTCTCTGTTGTTGTGAAAGTGCTGAAGGATTTAGTGCTCAAACCTGACTTTTTAGTCAGCTCTACTGTAGCTGACTAATGATTATGGTGTGTTTAAGGTGCCTTGAAGGCTTTGGAGGCTGGCTGGCTGGCTGTTATAGCCTTAGCAGGATATAGCCCATAACAGTAGTCATTAGAGTATCTTCTGATATTGTAAGTTTACTTGCCCAGCTGTACTTTATATCCACCACAACAAGGCAATTCCAGGCAGAGTCGAGGCTTATTCTACCAGGGCCTTGGCTTCTTCTGTGGTATTTTGGAAAGTGTTGGATTTCAGAAGTATTTTAGAAGCAGCAACTTGGTCCTCTGTGTATTACTTTGCAAAGTACTAAAATTAGATTCCTTCTCTAGGTCAAGCTTTGCTAGGACCATGCTTCAGAGACTTCTGGAATACTCATTCTTCCTCCTCCCAGTCAGTCTAAGCAATGGTGGTCTATCTGTTTAGCTAAGATTACTGCAGCAGTGATCAGGATGATGTACATAGTGCAGTTATATAAATAAACTTACCGTAACAGTTGACATTCAGATGATCACTGCTGCAGTAGCTACCCCACTCCTTCCATTCCCCTTATTTTTGTATGTTTTTGTTACTAGGGTGAGAACTTTTAATTTTAGTTTCTTATCATTGACTTGTTCAGAGCTCTAACCTCCCACTCTCATTTGGCATGAAAACTCTGAAGGATTTTGCACAAAAGCCGGTCATGTTGAACTGATTAATGATTTAGGTGTGTGGAAGGTACCCTTGAAGCTTTGGAAGCTGTCCAGCTGTTATATGCTTAGCAAGGTGTAACCTGTATAGCTAAGGCTACAGGTGCATTTGATCATTCAAACATCTACAGTTAAGTTTAATGACACAACTGTACATTTTGCATTAGATTGTAATGGGAGTTAGAGATGGTTTGAGAACTGACATATTCCCCAAAGTGGATTTGCAGTTAAAGAAAATAAAGTGAAATATCCGTCTTCTCTTTATTTGGTAATTACTTCTCACTGTTGGATATTGGATGTTTGTGATTTTGTAAGATTCAGCATCATAATATCATGTGGTGCTTGCCCGCTATTGCTTGTCTTTTTTTACAATATTTTTTTATTAAAAAAGCATAGACTCCAAGGCAAGAATATGTGCACTTATATGTCCACTGGCAAGTAGTACATTGTGTGATATTTGCAGACAGATGTAAAATACAGAAAATATTGCTCTTGTCTACATTTAGCTATTTCTTTGCCAATATCAAGTATCAAAGAGTAATGGTTGTCAAGAGAATCAAAACCATTAAGCTGTATGTTGCTTTCCCCAGATCATTATTTTTAATAAACACATTTATGTGGTAAAATTAGTAGCCTCTACTTCACTGGCTCCCAGTGCTATTTTGCGTGGTTACATGGATATAGAATTGAGCTGTGCAAAAGGCCTGTATTAGAATAGTTGCTGCAATGTTCACATGTAAACAATGTAACAAATTATGTTTATAACACTTTAAAAACGTATAAGGCATATGGACAAAAAACACAACATATGAACTGGTGGCTTTAGCCTTTTCATTCCTTAAATATCCTGGAACTTCATCAGAAAACAAGAAATGTACAACAGTGCAGAGTTAAATAATGGACAAAGGGTAATAAACATGTAATAAAATAGAAACATAACACCCAACTTAGGTCACAGTAACCAATCCTAAATCAAGAGATAGTATGAGTAATGCATATTCAATAAGTCCATTGCACAGATGCAACCCACTGGTTTCATGGTGAGGCTGTACAAACCTCATGTTAGTTAAACAAATAATATGTCTATGACCTGTATAAATTCCTATAATTCTACAGAAAAATAACAATAGAAAATGGAAACAGTCTTGCCATCGCAAGACACATTTCAAGTTCAAATTGTCATAATCGTGTATGAGAAAATGAAATATTCCTTTTGCCTAGATTTTATTACTTCCTGCTGCTGTGTAATGCAGACATAGCAGAAAATTATATTTGCAGTCATGTAAAAAATGAAATATTCTGTTTGTCTTCTATTTAGCTGTCATTTCTCATTGTTGTGCATGAGAGAATAGTGCTTTTTAAAGAATTGGGAGAATAGTGCCGCCTATTGCTCGCTTATGATAATTTTTTTCACAAGCACTTTTACATGGTGGAACTAATGTATCCTCCATATACTAGGGTGTTCCAAAGTATTTTAGAGAATGGACAAACCCTGCATTAAACTCTGATTAGAGAAGGAATATTCTTCAGCAGGCTGAAAATGTACAGGTAATGCCTGCTGAAAAATTAGTTTAACTCTTCACGGCAGCATATTAAGGTGCCGTGAAGCTTGGACAGCAAGAAAGCTAACAGTCACCACAATTTTACGCTCGCTAAACAGCTACTTTGTTGATTAGCGAGTGTAAAATTAAAACAAAGGATGTTTGAAAAAAATTAAAAGTGTGTGTGTGTGTGTGTGTGTGTGTGTGTGTTTATGTATGTATACATGCAAGAAAGTGAGAGTGAGATTGATTTAGCCATTATTTTAGGCTCACTAAGCATTTTTTCTGTTTAGCAAGTGCAAATAAAAGTAACTGATTATTTAAAATAATAGAAAATTGTGTGTGTGTGTGTGTGTGTTTTTATGCATATATATTGTAATTAAAAGAAAATAAAACCAAAAAAATTCAAAACAGCTTAACAGATAGCCCATTCTCTAAGTGCAATAATGCCATCCAGGGTGTGTGCTACTGTGTAAATAACGCCCTTCCAGGGATGTAGGGACCCTCTGCCTCCACCATCGGGCCTCAGAATACCTCTGTCTGTGTGTTATTTGCACAGTAACATACACCCTGTTGGACATTTTTGCTTGCGTAACACCCACATGCAAACTTTCTACCTATGAAATATATGTAATCATGTAGAATAAAAATAAATATTCCTTTTCCCTGTATTTGCCTCCTGTGTCTCACTAATAGGATTCGGGCAGTAGGGCTTTTTTTTTAAACACCTTAATTGAATTATCGCTTGTGACACAGGCACATTTACATTTATATAAAAGTAATCAAACTGTATTGAGTTAAAATTAACAAACATCATACTTAACATATATTGCTATATTTCATATAACCTAAACATTACATAAATTATTCAATTCCTGCCCCCCCCTTTTTTTAAACAAGAAACATTTTTATTAAACCATCACATATGACACAATCATAAATTTATATAAATGAAAACAAACCATGCCAACACAATCCTAGTTGCAAGCATTTTACACCACAAACCATACTGACAAACTCCCAGCTGCCAACATTATACATTCTTTATAAGCTACCCAGTCGTTTTCAAACATTACGTAGCTCATTCAAGTCCTAAACCTCTTTCCTCCCCTGCATGTATTGTTCCCACAATTTCCATTTTTTTCCTATGTAGTTTGCCCGTACCTTTTTCTAAAGATCTCGGTTCCAGTTGTTTTATTTGTCTTACTATATTTGCTACTTCTAATATAGTTGGTTTAGATAGAGTTTGATTTCCATTTTCTAGTAATTGCTTTTTTTGGAAGCCACCATAATTAGAGATAGCAAGGCCTTACCATGTCTAGGCAATTCTGATTCTGTATCATAACTCAAAAAAATCATCTCCCTTGTCACACCAGTCTGCGTACCCAGAATCTCTGACAGGGAATCCTTAAAGTCTGTTCCTCTTTCTTCCCCATCACATCTCCAACATTTGCCATATACCTGAGGAAAAATTCTCTGGAATCTACTTGGGGTATAAAAATATCTGTGTAAACATTTCCAAGCAAAAATCCTAAATCTTCTAGATATTGTTGCGTATTTGGGAGACATGCATATATCCTCCCATTGCTTCTTTGTGAATTGCTTATCCATTCTCTCTTCCCAATCCTTTTGTAACCTCCTCTGATTGATTCTTATAGTTATCATGCAATATTTTATATGCTCTACTAATTATTCCTTTTTTAATGGCAGCTTCTGTTCTAGATTCTAATAGAAACTCTACCAGTGCTGGTCTTTTGTTTAGAACCCCCCTATTTCTTTCTCTTTGCTTGTTCTCTGATATTAATCCTTTAAGGGGAAGACAGTCTCTAACCTGCAGTCCAAATAAATTCTTAGTATCTTCTCATTCTACCATCTTTCCCTCTCTGTTTATTTGATCCCAATACCTTGGTTTTTTTGTCAGTTTTCTCCAATAAATTCCAGCCCCTGCTTGCCTATTGTCTATATCCTTAATTGCAGTCATCCCTATCAGCAGAATCTCCTTTCTGTATTCCCATGTTGGCTTAGTTCTTAGAATATTTTCTGCTACTTTATGGATATAAAATTCTGTATGATTATTGTTATTCTCCTTAAAGGTCTTCGTCCAAAATCCCAGTCTCTCCTTGTTTCTTGAGCCCTCCCCCCCTTGTTTCAGCATCATTCTTTTCCACTTTGTAATTATAGATCTGATGTTGTTAATCTTCATTCATTTTTGATGAATGGGGCTCTGAACCAGCTTGGCCATTATACAGCTCGCACTGGCCAAACATTCTTGAGCTAAGACTCTACCCACAATCCCCCTCTCTCCATACCTCAGATCTTGTTTGCCGCTATGTCAGCAGGACGTGTTAGCCATTGCTCTCAGGTAAGGCTTAAAATTTTGTGTATCTTGTATTTTCGCTACCTATAGAGATATACATATATATGTATATATTTTCTTGATTATACCTTATATTTGTCAGCTGTGTGTTTGGATACTCTACCCCATACCTCTGGTAATCTCCATTAATTATTGTTAACCCTTCTCCTGCCTTTCTTACCATTTGCAGTAATTCTTAATACCATTGTTGGTATTTCCTTCTTTCCTTTCTTATACCCTTTTGGTATTTCTCCTCCACCATCGTTGGTAGACCTTCCGCCTTTCCTTTATGTGTGTGTGTGTGTGTGTGTGTGTGTGTGTGTGTGTGTGTGTGTGTGTGTGTGTGTGTGTGTGTATGTATGTATGTGTGGTTGGTGTGTTTAGTTGTTACTTCTTTTAAAATGGCGGAAAAGCATAAGAGCTCTGAAATACCCCTTCAAATTGGGTAATCCCAATCCACCCTGTTCTACTGGAAGAATGAGCTTATCCCTCCCAGATAGTCCTTCAGCTCTTTATTACTTGCTATCCACAACTCCTCTGGTTGATAAAAATATGCCTGACGTGTATACGACTAAAGTGACTAAAAACATTTTGACTGCTTGTATCTTATTATCCATATCCATATAACAAAGCTTCCATTTTCTCAGATTTTGTATTATCTTTTGTTTAGTGTCTTCCCATATATCCTTAGCTGCCACACCAGCATAACTTTTAATCCATACTCCTAAATACTTAATTTCATCATGTCCCCATAAATAAGGATGTTGCTGAATCAATTTGTATGTTGGTACATAATTTACTGCTATTGCTTTTGTTTTAGCTTCATTGATTGTGTATCCCAAAAAGATTTGAAACTGTCACAAAATGTTCCACAGCATTGTAATGTCTTTTTCTGGTTTTGTCAGGCATAAAATAACATCATCAGCAAATAGAGCCAGCTTTTCTTGACTACCATACCAATTATATCCTTGAATTTCTGAATCCCTTATTTTCTTTGCCAGTGGTTCCAAATATAATGCAAATAACAAAGCGGAAAGACAGGCAGTAGGGCTTGTTAAAGAATTAAGACCAAAATGCCATGTCTTGCTTTATCATGTTTATCCTTTTTCACACATGGATTTATAAAGTTCTGTTAATTCAACCTCCGGATGTAAGGTATTCCATATTACTGTAATATCCACATTCAGATATTATATCTTGTATCGTACTGACTTTTGTCCCGCCTGTTAAGTTTTTTGGATAAAGACTGAACTGTGGACTTGTCTTTTATCAGATTATGTACAAAATCAGCTATGAATAACATAATGTGATTTAGAAACAGTTGCTTTTAGTCAGTGCTTTATAATGTCTTTTTTTTTTTTTTGATATTTCGCTCAATAATTTGGTGCTAAATTATTAGTGCATGACAAAATGCATAATAACACTCACCCTGTTCGGAATTTTGTGTAGAATCCTAACAGTATTATATCAAATGAGTCTGGTTTGTATTCCATGTATCCACCCATTCATCAATCTTCTGGTAATTCAGCTGTATTTAACATGGGGTAATATACTTCTTATGCAACCACGGGTATACAGCGATGGAACAAAACCTCAAACAGTGAATTATGTTACTGAAGTGATTATTGCAATAAAGAATGCTAAAGTGTAATGATGTTATGTTGTCCTATCTCGCCTTCATTCTTACTTGGATGGGTTTGGAGCTGATCCTCGGCTCCGACTCGACTGAATACACCAGCTAGAAGTCTCAAACCTGGCTTGTGGCAAGGTAGGTACCCCATGATGCAGTGGTGCAGTTCCCCAGATCTCATTTGCCGCTTTACGAGGTTGGATGTTCTGTTCGTGGCGGTGGCTATGTTTTTTTATCTTTTGACTTCTAGGATTTAAAACTATTTAGAATTTAGAGATTAGTTAGTTTTCTGAGTGCTGTGCCTTTTCAAGCGTAGTTTTAGTGTTTAGCTTAAGTTTATCTCCTTTTCTCTGCTGTAATGTGCTGCCTTTTGGCTGTCGTTTTTCACAGGGCTGTACTGTGTATCCCGTAGTTTATCTTAGTAGTGGTGCTCTTCAGATTGCTTATTAGTGTGTGTATTTCTAGTTGGTTAGTTAGTTTATTGGTTAGCTCATTAGCTTGTTTAAGTTAGAGAGCTAATTGCCCGGTTTAGTTAGAGGGCTAGTGGTATTAGTTTATTCTGTCTGTCCTTTTATTATAGCTTACTAGGTCCATTTAAATTAGAGGTCCTAGTGCTTGTTTTAGTTAGAGCAAAGCTATTTCCATTTATATTCACTAGATGTGCTATAGATGTTAAATTAGAGTATTAATATTCTCTTTTTTCTAGAAGTGGTTATTCTGTGTGATTGTTACTTAGTGTTTATATATAGGACTCTTTTCTTCCCTAACATGTCCAAAGAGACTAGGGAAAAAGAACATAAGCCTTCAGGCTTTAAGAAATGTCAAAAATGCGCCCCAGAAATGTCTATTACAGATGGACATAGCATTTGTGTTTATTGTTTAGGAGCTATCCATCTCCAGGAAGATTGCACTTTCTGAAATTCCTTTAGCCCCCGTGTGTTGCAAGAGAGGAAAATTAAATTGATTGTCAAAGGACTCTTGAGACCGACCTTTGTGGAGTGGTGCTTCTTATTCATCCTCCTCTTCTAAGAGGGACAAACCAACCAAAAGGCCTTCTCCTGTCTCTTCAGCTCAGTCAGAGTCCACTGAAAAATTGTCAAACATTTCTCAGTCATCAACCTCCTTGGCTCCACATGTTTCGGAACCAACGGAGATAATTATTGATAAACCTAGTTCTTCGGCTCCATGGTCTTTAGAACCAAAAGAAGGTCCATTGACATTCCACCAGTCTCCCCTAATTTGAGATCTCCCCTTCTGGAGAGATCTCGTTCACCAGCTCTATCCTCCAGGTCTTCTAGGAGCTGATGATGACGTGGAGCGGGTGGTGCGCAGACTATTGAAGTCGCCAGCGCTAGCAAAATTGTTCTCGGCTCCTACCCAATAGGTTTTGGAGCTTTCTAAGCCTGTTACACCCACTATCATTCCTCCTCTTAGCCAAACTGGATTTTTGGAGCCGGAGTGCCAAGTACCACTTGCTGTAGACCTATCGGTTACGGGACACCCTTGGGAGATTCCAGAACTGATCTCTGCTCCGACACTCTCAGTGCCATCTGGGGTGTCTGGGAGCTGAAGTTCTCTGGTCAGCCCTGAGGGGGACGCTCTGACCCGAGTTTCTTAGGTTCCGAGTCTACCACTTGGTAGTGCATCGGCTCGGGTGAGCTCGGCTCCTAAATCGGCTTCGGAGCTGGTCTTCCTGGAGCTGGGGGGTGTCCTCTGCTTCCTCGGAACTGGAGGTATCCTCAGAGCCAGTGGGTTCCGCTTTCCAACTGAGGAGTGTGCTGTCCCCCTCTACAGCTCTACACAAGAATACTGGCATTCGTCCTCCCAAAGCACCGGCTACTGTCTCGGCACCACCCCATCCAAAGGACAGCAGAGATTCAGAGCCTCAGGAGCCCCCATTGGGTGAACCCCGCTCTTATGAGGCCTCCCCAGAATACCCTTTTGAGGAGCCCCCTCGGAAGAGGACATGCAAGAGGAAGCATATAGACTCCCCTGATGAGTCTGTCACCTCAGACACTGACCTCAAGGAGTCAGAAGGGTCCCCAAATTCGTACTCTGAAGATATCTCATTCGCAGATATCCTTGAGATCTTAAAACAGAGAGGCGGCTGGAACACCATCACCCATTCTGATGAGGAGTCGGTGTACCTGAAGGCCTTTGAATTTCAACCTTCAGCCTCCTGGGTGTCTCCCCCTTTTCATGAGCTGTAAGAGTTAGTCAGTCGAAAGGCATGGGAGTCACATGACACTATGGAACCAGTCCCTCGGAGGCCAAACAAGTTTTTGTCAGCCTCCGCTGGAAAAGATTTTCTTACAAAAGGTGTGCCTGTAGATGCTGTGGTGATGGCAGCAGCCACCAAGAAGGAACTTTCTGAGATCCTCATCTGTTCATCCTTCAAAGATTCTCGAACGATGGACAGATACAAGAAGCGTATCTTTTCATCAGCAACTTTTACACTCAGATTGCTGAACTACCTCATACACTTTACAAGGCTACAAAGAGATCTCCTGAAGGAAGTATGGAGATACTCTACAAGGTTCTTTGGCTGCGGGGGTGACAGAGGAAGTCACTTCCCAACTGACCACCTCAAATTCCATCATCATCTCCTCCATGAGACTGATATCTTGTGCAGCGGATGGAGCGAATAGGGCAGCTGGTTCAGGAGTTTCCCTGAGGAGACACTCCTGGATGCGCTTGTGTAATTTTGCAGAACCTTTTAAGTCTACCTTTACCAACGCCCCTTTTGATGGTTCCTCACTTTTTGGACTTAAAGTTAAAGACACTCACTAGATGCGAGCAGGAAGGGAAAACTCTCTCTGCCATTGGAGTATGTTTTTCAGTACCTTAAAGACCTTACCCTAAAGGTCAGAAGAATGGAAAAATGCAGTTCAAAAGATCCCAGGGACCTTTCCAAGATGCACGAAGTGAATCCTTTCCCAGGAGCAAAGGGGGAGGCAACAATGGTAGATGTCCTAGAGGCAGAAGGTTTCCGCAGAACCAGGTCGAACGTGATTTCTTTTGCGGATGTCCCTACCAGCGCTCCTGAAAAATGCCCATCTGCTCTACTTTGGAGGCAGTCAGGGGATGTTTATCTTTGTACCCAGAAGCCTGGCAAAATATTACAAAAGACAAGTGGGTACAAAGCATAATATCCAGAGGATATTCCATTCCCTTTTGCCATCCTGTCCCACAAACCAGAACAATCCCAGATGTTCCACCCAGTCTAAGGCAGCAAGCAACTATAGAAATTCAAAAGATGCTAGACAAAAGAGTTATCCAGAAAGTCTCCGCAGACCAAATAGGATTCGGAACTTACTCAAGATTCTTTTTGGTGCCAAAAAATAACAGGACTGGAGACCCATATTGGATCTCAGCAAACTGAACGAATCTGTCAAAAAGTCCAAGTTCCGAATGGTGACCCTGCAGTCAATTCTTCCCTTCTTAGGGAAAATCGATTGGATGTTTTCAGTAGACCTCCAAGATGCATACTACCACATAAAAATGGATAGAGCATCAAGGAGTCATTTATGCTTCTGGCTGGGAGCCAGTCATTATCAGTTCTGAGCTCTGCCCTTTGGACTCACTTACAGCCCTTAGAATGTTCATCAAATGCATGGCAGTAGTAATGGCTCACTTGAGAAATCTTGGATTCCAAGTGTTTCCGTATCTGGACAACTGGCCCCTAACTGCCACCACTAAGCATCTACTCCAACAAGCTAGGGATGTGACATTGGAAATTTGTGCTCAGCTAGCCATAACAGTCAATTTACAAAAATCTGCCTTGTTGCCTTGTCAACATATTACCTTCATAGGCGCAAACCTAGACACGGTTTCTATGATGGCACATCTTCCGCCTGACAGAACTTCTGCCCTCAGATTGCAAATACTTCACCTTCTTCCCAAGGACAAAGCAAAGGTAGTTCTGAAACTCCTAGGAACCATGGCTTCAACTGTAACTCTAGTTCCTCTCGCCAGGATGCATATGAGAATCCTTCAATGGCTCCTGTTTTCTCAGTGGTCACTACAAGAACTTCCTATGTCCCATCTGATCAGAATGACGGAGTCCTAGAAGAGGGATCTACGATGGTGGACTCAGTCCAATCATGTGATCATCGGGAGACCCTTTATTCCACAACAACCTATTGCTACAGTGACCACAGACGCTTCCCAGATAGGGTGGAGGGGCATTATCTGGGAAGGACAGTCCAAGATATATGGCAAGACCAGGAGGCCCATTTGCACATCAGTGTTCCAGAGATGAGAGCAGTGCTTCTGGCATTGCAGGCACTCCACGACTCTCTTCCACAAGGGACAATTGCAATCCATTCAGACAATATGTCGGTGGTATGGTACATAAACAAGGAGGAACCAGAGCATACCCACCTTGTCGAGAGGCTCTGAGAGTTTGGCAATGGGCAATATGTTCCCAATGCTTTCTAGTAGCAATGCACATCCTGGGGAAATACAGCGTGATAGCGGATAAGCTCAGCAGGGCAATATTAATGCCTCACGAGTGGTCTCTAAACCAGAACATAGAGGAAGAGATTTTCCAGAAATGGGGCCAGCCTTGTGCTGATCTTTTTGCCACTCCCATGAATACCAAATGCAGCAACTGCTTTGTCCTAATTCCTCCTCTGTGGGGAGACCTCGAGAGATGCACTTGTTCACGATTGGCCCTCTGGACTTCTTTATGCCTTACCCCCATTTCCCCTCATACCCAAAGTCATCCAGAAAGCAAAATCCTTGGGAAGCAAGCTGATTCTCATTGCCCCATATTGGCCTCGTGAGATTTGGTTCACCTTCCTCTGGCCTCATCTGCAGGAGAAGCCGTGGGTTGTGGACCCAGTTCCAGATCTTCTGATGCATATGTCAGGAATACTTCATCCTTCTCTCCACACCCTCAACTGGACAGCATGGCTGCTTCACTTCCCAACTTAGGCTTCAAAACTTCACTCCAGCAATCAAACGCATATTGAGATCCTCTCATAAAGATTCTACTAGAAAACTATATACCAGCAAATGGAAGAGGTTCTCCCACTGAGCGCACACTAGTAATATTGACCCATTTTCTGCTCCAATTCAATCCATTTTAGAATTTCTTGCAGAACTCTTCCAGCAAGGCCCTGCTGCAGCGACTGTTAGAGTTCAGCTGGCTGCAATCTCGAATTTCCACATTGGTGAGCCTACTCCTAACCTAATGTCGCACAGGTTATGTAAAGCATTTTTAAAAGGCACTTCCTTACTGAGGTCTCCTTTTAAAGAACCACTCTCTCCTTGGGTTTTAAATTTTGTCCTGTCTCAACTAACATTGCCACCATTCAAGCCCTCTTCATCTTGTGACCTCAAATTTCTTTCCTGGAAGGCCACCCTTCTAGTAGCTGTACCATCTGCAAGAAGAGTTTCAGAGTTGCAAGCACTCTCAATCAGACCACCATATCTGATTTTCCACAAAGTTAGGGTATCGCTACAGACTAATCCATCCTTTATACCTAAGGTTTGCTCACACTCCAATATAAATCCATCTGTTGAGCTTCTGGTGTTTTTTCCCCAATCATAGCAACAAGGCAGAGTATAAACCCACCAATTGGATGTGCATAGACAGCTCAGATTCTGTTTGCATAAAACTAAAGATTTCAGGAAATCTGACCAATTATTAATTTCTTTCTGTGAGGCAAAAAAGGGTATGCCATTGTCTAAAGTCACCCTTTCAAATTGGCTTTCAAGTTGTATTACCTTTATATACACTTCCAATAATAGAAATTTACCATTCAGAATTAGAAGGCACTCAACCAGAGCATTAGCAACATCTTCTGCTTTCCAGGCCAGAATGTCTATGGACAGTATTTCTGCTGCCGCTACATGGGCTAATCCTCACATGTTTATCACTCATTACAAAGTTGATTTGGCCTCCAGGGACAGGGCCTCCTATGGTTCCACTTTGCTCAAAGGTGCTAGGGACGCTATCCCATCCAAGTAAGAATGAAGGCGAGATAGGACAACATAACATAAAGAAGTTATATGCTTACCATAACGTTCCATGTTTGTTGTCCATCTTGCCATTCATTCTAACGACCCGTGCACCTTCCCCCATCCAAGGACTCCTAGAGGACCTGGTGGTTACCTTTACTCTTATACAAGAGCTCCTTTGACTCTCTCTGTTTTTTTTTTTCCTTGACTTGGTGTCATACCATTATATTAGTCCTTATTACTGTTAGCAGCAAACAAGATCTGGGGAATTGCACCACTACATCATGGGATACCTACCTTGCCACGAGCCAGCTGTGAGACTTCCAGCTGGTGTATTCGGCCGAGTTGGAGATGAGGCTCGGCTCAAAACCCATCCAAGTAAGAATGAATGGTGAGATGGACAACAAACTTGGAACGTTATGGTAAGTACATCACTTTTTTTTTATCTGTGACAGAAATGATCATTGCTATTCTGCAGGCATACAGGGTAAAGAGTACAGATGAAAAATCAAAAAACGTAGTACATCCATTAGTGTATTGTTGGATTTATCTTGTAATTAGAACCTCTGGAGCTCTTTCCAGAAATATAGACTTGGACATTTTAGTACAAGATTTTCTGCAACTCAGTTTAATAAGACATATCTGGGGCACAAATCAGAATTTTTTTTTCCCCCAGATTTATGTTGATATTGTAATGCATGCATAGGCTGACAGCAAGAATTTTATTTTAAGAGAAAGGTAAATTATTAATGTTTAATTCTGTGTTTTAGCAAGGTTAATAATGGGCGTTTAGCCCTTTTACATGCAGTAACTTCTTTTAAATGTCCATTATCTGACATCTGCCAAGTTTAGAGCCAGATTCACTGAATAACTCAGTTTATTTGCAGGTGAAAAGATGTTTTCTTTATGTATTTTTTAATTTTTATTTTTGAGTCTGGTCTCCTAGTAGCCATTGAGCCTACCCTTGGCCACTTATATGGCATATTATTTTCCTCCTGAGGTGAAAACCCTTTAGCTTATTATATAATTTAAGGGGGAAGGGATGCAAACCGGGAGCTGACATATCGTTCACCATGTTTCTCTTTATGGCATTAACTGCCCATACATTACCAAGCATGCATTCTTCTGAGAAGATGTGCAGTGGACATGGCAGGGGACTGTCACGCACTTCTGTGGTTGATGTAAGTCTGCAAAAGGCTCCATCCCATTCAGCAAGCACATTATATACATTTCTCCAGTTTTCACTAGGGAAATTGATGCGGATTATGTGTTCTGGACATGGACCGCACTCTTCTTCCCTAAGAGGGGAAATCACGCAGTTTGTTTGTTCATTCATCTTCCACCCAACCTAATTCCAGCAGATGCCTGAGCCACCAAAGGCCATCTTTGATTGCATTACTTTACACAGCTTAAGGCAGTGTTACCGATGATTGACATCTGTCTGGAGTTAGTTAACTGACATTTTTTTTCAGTCACATTGCCATGGCACCCATACATCATATGAAATACAGATTAAACCTATATTAAAAACACTTTCTGCAGCCTAGCATACTGAAACCATTTCTAATTATTAAGTCATTTGCATATTAACATGCTGCACATCTTCCCAAACCTTACTGAATGAACTGCATTAAGTAATACTTAAAACACAGTGTACTCCCATAAAAAAATCAAATCAAGTCTACAGTGCTGGAATCCATCTTCTCTATTTTTGCATTATCTTTTTCTTAGTCTCTTCCCATTTATCCTTAGTTGGCTTAATAGAATCCTTTTTATTCCATACATCTAAATACATTAACTTATGGAAAGATCCTGAACCTTCTGGACTTTATTGCATACTTAACCTTCTCTTATTGATTCATAGCTTTCATGCAATGTTTTGTGTGCCCCAGTTTCTGTTCTAGATTCAGCTAAAACCTCTACCATAGCAGATATTTCATTTTAGATTCCCCTATCCCTTTCTCTTTGCTTATACTCTGATGTCAGTTCTTGGTAGAGAAGGCAGTCTTTAGCCTGCAATCCAAATGGCTTCTTGGCCTCATCCCATTCTGTTACCTTTCCAGCTCTAGTTATTTGCTCCCAATATCTTGGTTCCTTTGCCAATTTTCTCCAGTAAATTCCAGACTCCTGTTGCTTATTTTCTGTTCCCCTACTTGCTATCACCCCTATTGGCAAAATCTCCTTTCTCCATACTTGTTTCAGCTTAGTTCTTAGAATACTTTCTGCTATTTTATAAATATAATATTCTTTATGATTGTTATTCTCCTTAAAGATCTGCATAAAAAAATCCTACTCTCTGTTTATTTCTTGATCTTCTTCCTGCTTCATCATCATCATCATTTCTTTCCATTTTGAATTATAAGCTTCTGCTTGTGTTATATATATATATATATATGAGCCTTAACTGTGTAGTTCTAAAATATCCTTTCAAATCAGTTCATTCTAAACAACCTTGTTGTATTTGAAGAATCAACTTATGTCACATAGCTCTTGCTCTCTTCCCCTCCCACATAAATTCCTTCAACTCTTTATTAATTACTGTTTACAGTGTCTCCTCTGGCTGATAAAAATATGCCTTACCTGTGTTTAAAACTAAGTGGACTAAAATATTTTCACTGCTTGTATGTAACTATTCATGTACATAAACAAGAGCCTTCCAATTTCTCAGTTTTTGTATTATCTTTTGTTTAGTCTCATCCCACAAATCCTTAGCTGCCATAATAGAAGACTTTTTAACCCATTCTCCTAAATAATTCACCTTATCACATCTCCTGTATAAAGGTATTGCTGAACCAGTTTGTGTGTGGTTACATAATTTATGGCTATAGCCTTTGTTGTTTCTTTATTAATTTGATATTCCAAAAAGACCTGAAACCGTCTCAAAATGTTCCACAGCATGGAGATATCCTATTCTGGATTTATCAAGTACAAAATAATATCATCTGCAAATAAAGCCAAATTTTCTTGATAAACATAGCAATTATATCCTTGAATTTCTGTGTCCCTTTTTTTCTTTGCCAGTAGCTGTAAATATAAAGCGAATATGTAACACAAGCGCGTATATATATATATATATATACATATATATATATATATATATATATATATACGTATATATATATATATATATATATATATATATATATATATATACATATACACACACATATATATAGATAGATATAAGGTGGAAGAGGACACCCCTGCCTGGTTCCTCTGTTCAAACATAACTTATCGGAGAGGAACCCAGTCATTTTAATTCTTGCCTGTGATCCTTCATATATCCCCCTAATTAACCTTATTGTTGTGTCATGGATTGCAAATGCTTCTGTTGCCGTACTCATAAAATCCCAGCTTACTCTGTCAAATGCATTGTCTACATTTATTACATTACGTTTCCCTCTGGATCATTTTTGTTCTGTTAATATTGTCAGATGTTTGCCTCCCCTCCCCTCCACAAAACCAAATTATTCCATATTTATCAATTTTGTCAACACCTTTGCCATTATTTTAGCTAGTATAGACATAAACCCTTTATAATCATGGTTTAAAGTCAGAATGGGTCTATATGAAGCTGGGTTTGATGGGGCTTTACCATCTTTAGGCAATATAGGCACCACAGCTTTTCTTCAAGATGTTGGTGCTTCCCCTCCTTTTAAAATACTGTTAACATCTTCCAGATCTGTTTAATTTTCTTCTGTCCTAACTTCCAAATGTCCATAGGAATACCATCTGTTCTTAGAGAGTTTCTTGAAAATTGATTATAAATCACTATTTTTATCTCATCTGCTCCTTCTATCTTAACTATGAAGTTGTTAAACATCATTTATCTTTAACCATGTCATAATTAAGTCTTACATAAGTATTTTCATTTGTGCTTTTTCTTGATTTCCGCATTTCTGTGCTTCATACAATTTTTTTTTATAAAATTTCTGGAATATCTCATACCTCTACAGGGTCTCTGGTTATTTTTCTGGTTATAGGCTCCCTAAGTTTGGCAACAACCCTTTCTACTTTCTGCTGTTTAAGTCATTGCGGTAAAAATTGTTGAGCAGTAGAGTTCTCAAAAATAATTTCTTTACAGACAAACCTTCCCAAGAGGAATCAGTATTTCTGAAAGCCTTTGGGTCTAGCCCATGTACCTCCTGGGTGACTCTGCCTGAAGATGAGCACATTGATTTACTCTCTCGACGGGCATGGAAGAAAACTGATTCCATTGAGTTGATCCCCAAGAGACCAGACAGGATCCTGGAACCACTGAAGGATAGGGAATTCTGGAGCAAAGGAGTACTAGTTGATGCCATGGTCATAGCTGCAGCTGTAGAAAAGGAACTTGCAGAACAAAGTTCCTCTGCCCATCCCCTTAACAGGGATTCTAGGGCACTGGACAGATTGGAGAAGCGTGTTTATGCTTCAGCGATTTTTGCACTTCAG
Organism: Protopterus annectens; assembly: GCF_019279795.1. NCBI lineage: Eukaryota > Metazoa > Chordata > Ceratodontiformes > Protopteridae > Protopterus > Protopterus annectens. Next base: position 247,954,067 of record NC_056731.1, read on the forward strand.
TCACTGAATTAGTTGGCACACTTCATGAGATTCCAAAGGGATTAGATTAATGAACTTGGCTAATCCCTCTATAGGACCATTACTTCTGAGGCAGAGAGCTCAGTTTGCCTTCACAGTTAGCAACCTTATAATCTATTTTAAGTTCATCCATGAGACTTGTCTCGCATGCAGCTGAAGGTATCTCAAGTGCGACAGGTTCAAGCATTTCCATTAGGAGACATGAGTGGATGTGCCTGTGCGATTTCTCAGAGCCCTTCAAGTCTTCCTTTGTCAATGCTGCCTTTGACACAGGTTGTTTATTTGACACCAAAGTTAGACAGTGCTCAGGTGTGAGCAGAAAGGTAGGTAAAACATTGTCTGCTGTGGGCATACTTTTTTCAACTCCTCAAAGGACCTTTTCTAGGAATCAATCAGGTAGTTGAAAAATGTGGTTCAGAAAATACCAAGGTCCCTTCCAAGATCCACGTGGAGGTAGTTCCCCCCCAGGGACAGAGAGGGAACTCTAATGGAAGATGCCCACACATCAGAGAAGGCCCACAAAACCAATTGTCTAGAGAGACTTCCCTGACAGATCCTACCAGCGCACAGCGTGCCTGAAAGAAGGCCTGATTGTCCACTTCTGGAGGCAGTCAGGGGTCATTTATCTCTGCACCAGAGAGCCTGGCTAGAGATTACAAAAGATTCATGGGTGCAGAGGATTATTTCAGAGGTTATATAAATACCTTTTTCGCTACATCCCCTCTTAACAATAAACACATTTCCAGACTTTCCACCCAGTCAGAGGAAAGCAGCAGCACTAGAAATAATAAAGCTGAGAGAAAAAGAGTCATCCAAGAGGTCGCCCCAGAGCAGAAAGAGTCACAAACTTGCTTAAGATTCTTCTTAGTGCTAAAGAAAATGGGGGACCGGAGACCAGTTTTGGATCTCAGCAAACTGAACAAGTCAGTTCAGTACATCAAGTGCTGGATGGTCACTGTTCAGTCTATTCTGCCTTTTCTGCAGAAGGATGACTGAATGTGCTCAATGGAGCTTCAGGATGCGTAGTATCATATAAAAATGAAGAGATGTTCCAGGGGATTCCTATGCTTTCATCTGGGAGCCTGTCCGTACCAATTCAGAGCTCTGTCTTTGGTCTCACCACAGCCCCAGAGGGGTCACAAAATGCATGACAGTAGTGGCAGCTCACTTGAGACTGCTGGGAATTCTGGGTGTTTCCATATTTATGATGATCAATGTAGGCTGTAGCTTATGTATCTGTAAGCACTCCAGTATCCATAAATGTGAGATGATGTCATTTTTTAGTCTATCTATGCCATACTTTAGATTTTTTCCTTTTTCTACAATTCTCTGTTATGGCTTTAATTAGCAGCAAGTGCTCAGTTGTTCCATATGACTTTCTTTTGCTTTACTGCCATGATAAAGGTTTTTCCCACATGACTGTAAACTCTTCATCAATTCCAGTATATAGTTTGTATCATATCCAAAGTCAAGTTATTGATGTATAATTTTTAGGATGGCTTATAAGGTCACTGTTAAAGGAGGACTATCATTTTCCTGTTGTTGGCCAAGATGGTGTCTGTTTGGGATGTGCACTTAAGAAGTACTTCCCCATAGATAAATCTTTGTGTAAAATGGCAATATTTTTATTTCTTCAGTATAAAGAGAGTGATAATTGATAGAACACACTTTCAAATGCCCAAAGAAAACTATCACACTGATCATGGGCAGTGGCTGAGGAACTAATACCAGAAACAAATAGAAATAAATTCAGAGAACAGAAGGAAGCTACATGACAATATGATTGATTATATTGCACAAATAAACACTTTCATAGGTGTGCAAGTTGATGTTAAGCCAGTACAGCTGAAAGACTATCAGATCTTCTGGTGAGTGAGCAAGAAAGTAGTACTGTATAGAGGACATGATGATCTGGTTGGCAAACTTGGAGTATAACACTGTTTTAATGATGGTGATGAAGGCAGACCTCCATCTTGCCAGCAGGTCACAACTGCACATAAAGTGGGTACAAAGCAGTGCACATGAGCATAAGGGACCCATGGGGCAGTCTAATCCCTCACAGCTGGTTCTGTAGGTAAATGAGGATGCCACTGGCTCAGATACACAGCCAGGTCTTGGAGTCACATATTTTTTTATAACCACATGGCATGTGAAGTGAGTGGTTGTGGTTATGCAGCGGTTAGTGTTGTTGCCTCACAGCAAGAGGTTCTCCTGTTTGATTCTCGGCTTTGTAGAGTCTGCATGTCCTCCCTGCAGTCTCGTGGGTTTCCACTGGGTGCTCTGGTTTCCTCCCACACTCCAAAAACATACATCAGATGGATTGGACACTATAACTTGCCCCTTGGAGTAAGTGTTTGTGCGAGTGAGTAGTACAGATGAACTACCGCGGTAGGGCTAGCCACCCAGCAATATAAACCTTGGCTTGAGATGATTGTCACTGTTGAAGTGGCACCCCAACCCCATGTGCAAAAATGGGAAAAGGGGTTGAAGACTGATGGATGGGACATGGCATGTGAAGTACCAGTGTCTACTGAGACAAGATGGGAAGGAAAAATCATGGCAGGCAGAAAACAGGATAGCAGCAGAACAGTGGTGGGTTGTCTGAGAGCAGTTGTTGCACCAATATCACAGGAGTGCAGGACTCTGTCCTGTCGGAGGTGAAAGATAACCTTGCCAAAATGATTACAGCAGCAAATTTCAGTATTACTTAACTTGCAGTATTTAAAACGGAGCAATATTTGCTTGGGCAGGTAACTCCAGTTACAGGCATAGAAGGCACACCTTTTCAAGTACCATTAGCCAGTATACTTGGATAGGTGGCAGTGTTCAATAATATCCTAGTGAATATTTTTAATAGGGAATGATTTTGATAATGCAGTACCTGGTGTGGTACAAACACTGTAGCTTGAAGACAAGCACATGGGGAAGGCACTGAGGTGAGGTACAGATTGTGTCCACACCTCCAACCATTACTGGAAATGACTGCTTCTGAAGACTAGTTAGTAGAAGATAGCTCGAGTCTGAGCTCTAACTAGTGAATGGTACTAGGCTTTTCTTGGAAAGGGTGGCTTCAAGGAGAGAGAGCTGGAAGCAGCAATGCTGAGTTTGAGGCACCTGTGCCCGGACATACCAGACTCCCTTTGGAGGGGGAGCTGGGAAGTGTCACAGAGAGAGACTTGAGATAGGCTTAGCTCTCAGGCTCTACTTTGCAGAAGTTGAGGAAGGTAACCAAGGAAGCTACTGATCCTCAAGGACAGGGTGAGTCCATATACTGAGACAAGATGTAATACAGAAGGTGGTTGTATCAAGGGCCTATTGACAGGCACTTCTGACCATAGCCACTGTTTTTCTTTAATTCTTTGATATTATTTCCCATTTTTAAGATATTCTTTCACGTGGACAGAGGCCATCAGTAAATCACCCCTAATATAAATCAAGTTTGTGGGTCGCATTTGGGTTGCATGGTTAGGCTTATAAGGGACCTAGTAGTTGTTAGCCTAGTATACACCTATGAACCTATGAACAGTATTTCTAAACTCATACATATTATCCAGATACTTACTTATTTTTCTTTAGCTGTTTGCATTTGTGCCTCTTTTTGTTCTGTGAGATTCCCCTTATTCTGCAATACTTTAACCTTTGTCAGCCCCTCTAAGTAATTCCTATTACTTCTTGTATCTTTCTGTTTTATTTATTTTGTTTATTCTCTTTTTTATCTCTACCTTCATGTTATCCCACTAACTAGCTATAACTTCAGAAGATATTTCTATCTTCCCTAATAATGCTCAAATAATTTCTGTTACTCATTCCTTAAACTTCTCTCTTTCTAGCAAGTATATGAGAAAGGGCCGGTGTCTAATTTTTCTTCATTACCCTGCATTTTTGTCTTTGGTATAATTGTAGCATGATCTGAAATAGTTATTGGATTTATGCCAAAGGTTTTAGTTAAATGCACATCTTCCTGTAAAATATCATTTATATCTAGTCTAGTCCAGCTTTTGTACCTTGGGGAATAATATATAAATTCTAAGTTTGCACTACTCAGTTCACATCTTCTATACCAAACATTTTCATAAATTTCTTCAGAAACATTCACTCTTTTGTTATATTTTTTCTTCTATGTCCCCTTGATACATTCTCACTATTGTAAATTCAATTCTTGTCCCTACTTGTAAGTAATATACTAATATTCCCTAACAGCAGTTTTTGGTGGAATATAAACACATGCCAGCATAATCCCCCTCCCTTGTCAGTAGTCCCTTAGTATGACAAATATACCATTATTGTCTCCACCCCCCCTTTTCTGTCACTATTGGAGCACCTCTAGCACTTGATATTCTGCTGAATATTCTTTCTGAAATCCTTTGTCAAGTTCGCATTCTTGTTTCTTTCCAAATGTGTTTCCTGCAGCATTGTTACGTGTACTCTGCACTTCTTAATATAATTCAACACTCATTCCTTTTTGTCTATACCTGTAAGGCCACTTTCTTCCATGGATAATATGGACAGTATAGCCATTATGATAACAAGATATTCCCATTTGTTGTACATGACATTGTTTTGAATGTGTATTTCCATTTTTTGTGTTATAAGCAAACACTGTTTGATATGCTAATCTTTTGTACAGTATTGTTATCATCTTCATTTGAATCTGTGTCACATTTTCAAGGCTTTTTGTTTTAATAACCACCCTCATCCCCTGCAAAATTAAAACAAACACACCAAACTATGCACATCTTCAAAAAATGAAGTTTAACCCTCCATGTAGGACAATTGTCCCAAATTGATAGCTGTATCTAGCTTTTATCTTGCAACAGTATAAACCTCAGATATATTACAGTCATGAAAAAGAACTTCCTTACTTTAACATGATAAGCATATTCAACATTTACTGATAAAACATCCCCCTTTTCGCATTTAAAACACCTCAGTACTATACAGAACTATTTAACAATGCAGCATGCACTTTATTTCAAGAAATTTATTATACATGTTTTACTTAGAAAAAAAAATACAGTTGCATCTTCAGTCCCTTCATTACCCTTCTAAACATTACATTATTGCTGGTCTTCTTTCTCATCATCTCAGCCACCATCCAGCATTTGTCTCGGGTGCAAGAACAAGGGATTTGTGATTTTTCTAGCCAACTCCAGGGCTTTTTTTCTGTCACTCAGTTATTTCCTTTGGAACAGCTTGACGTTAAACAGTATTTTCGTAGAAAAGCAGCATTTTACCTACAAATCAAAATTTTTTTAGTTACAAGACACAGTTTTCATTACACAGTGGCATTTTGTCATTACACAACAGTGTTTTTATATCATTATCAACTTTCCATAATCCATTGACATCCATTCTGCCACATATGTATGTTCATATGTAGACAAATGCTTGCAAGTGGTAAAAGTTGTAAATTAATATTCACTTTTATATGACTTGCAGATTCAGTCACACAGTTGACTTTAAAGCATGCTATATTAAATATCCCTGACATCTAGTGTTTCCCACCCACTGATCCCCATTCTTTTTGCATGCCACTCAGGCACTCATTTAAAGAATTATTCCTTGTGTGGCTAGTGGTTCCTCCCACCCTTGATCCCCATTCTGTTTACGTGCCACTCAGGCACTTGTTTAGAGAGTTATCCATAGTGGTTATTGGTTCCCCCACCTGATGGTGCAGAAGCTGCTTGTTAGTCTAGGGGCATATGGAAGTGTGGCAGCCAGCACCCCCCCCCCCCCACACACACACACACACACACACACACTCAAAACAGCCCCTTCCCCACCTGATTACACTCAAAGATCACACCTGCCTAGCTTAACCTCTAATGCCCCTATCGCCATCTCACAGGCAGACACACACACTTGCACATACGCTCACACGTGCACCCCTTCGCATACACTCATGCACATACCTTCTAACCTTACCTTACCTCTAAACTCCCCAACAACTAACTCTACCACAGTGGATGAACATGGATGGGCTTTTGGCTGTATTCAACACTGTGAGATGCGAGGAGCAGCCATGGTAATGTAAACGGCTGTGCAGTTCTATGAATCACTCATAGAGTAGATGCCTTCCCAGAGACAGTTCTGGAGGGAAAACACATGGCTAATTAACATATGCCTCTTCTCTGTGTTGTCTTATTAGCATCTACAATGGCTGCAGAGACTGCCTACCATACTGCTGCATGTTTTCATGCAAAAGCACCATGGTAGGTTGTCTGTGAATTCAGAAAGGTTACTTCAAAGTGTACACCTCATGGTTGCATTTATGAATTCCTCCCGTTATTTTTGATCTTTATAAATACTGTTATTTCATTATGAAAAATTAAGAGTAAAATTGGTTTGCAAACTGTTAGGAGGGTGAAGTTAATCACTGAAAATACTAAATATAAAATTTAGAAAATCAAGTCATGGCTAGTAATATCTGATGTTTATTTCCTAGTGCAGGGAAACCAGAAGGTGTTTTTATGTTGAAGTCTCAATATTTTTAATTGAATGTGATATTATTCATTTATTTGTATGTCTTTCAATTTCTTAACTGGAGCAGAACACTAATCTCACCCAACTGTTTTCAGGTACTGCCCAGAGTAATGACCTAACAAAAGTGAGGTACAAAAGCATGCAGTTGGTACAATATAAAATGTGACTGGTAGCAGTAACTATGATAGACAATAGCAGTTACAAACCCACAAAATTGAGAGAAAAAAATCATACTGTGAAGTTATAGCGTAACATGGGGACAGTAACACTAATTACAATAAACAACATTTCCTACTGAAGTATGATAGAATTTCAAAGATGATAGTTGACTCTAACGAGAGCTAGAAAGTGAAAAGGGTAGGTGGTAATTGTGGGATTGCACATATTTGGAGCTGGTAAAGTAGATGCAGTAACTCTTAAAAGTTTTGGAAAGCAGAGATAAAAGGCATGTCAACAGGAAGGTAATATTACACCTTGTAGCCGTTGTAGTTGTTAACACTGTGATGGATGACCAACTATGTCTCCTAGTTGCATTCCTTTAGTCATCTGTAGATTTAGTCACCAGCTGCTGTTTTGCTTTTGACTATTTCTAAGTGTTGTTGAAATACTTTCTGCTTATGCAGTATGCATAAGTGAAATGCTAGTGAACTGAATGCATTACCAAAGATAAGTGGGTACTTACCACTGAAGGAATACTGTGTTTTTCCACAAGTACACTTTGGGGTAATTATACACTGTTTCCTTTATTTTATGCATAAAACAAAGCAGTGATGGCGATGAAAGCATTTCATCTGAAGAGCTTGATAATCTACCAGAGAGCACTTCTGAAATACAGATGTCTCCTGTGAGGCCAGACAGCAGCCACCAGCCAAATAAATCTTTCAGATTAGGTAAGTTGATAAAGCAAACTGTCTTTCTCTTACTGAATAGTTTATTTATTTGTTTGTGTGTTTAGATAAATGGCAGCTGAGTTACGAGGGTCCATTTTCAGCCATGATTGTGCTATAGGGTAGTGTGAATACAAAGCAAAGACTTATGCACAATAACACCAAATGAAAAGCAACAGGACACTGCTGTATGTATGTAAAATCAAATAAAATTTAATCAAGATAAAAAACACTAGGTAAGCGCTTTCGGGATACACCCTTCATCAGACAAGGACACATTATACAAACAGCATTTTAAAAGATGAAACCGCCAATGGCATCTAATGAAAAACCCGCCTATTTAATAGGGTGGGTTTAACTGGTATGACATCATTTAATCCTGGTTCCCTGTGTGCCATAAACTCTCAATAATCCATCTGGATTCAGCCAAAGCTGTCTGATGTTTAACATCTCCCCCCCTATTATTCAGCCTAATATTGGCAATGGCTCTAAATTTAAAACTATGTGTTGGGTTTCCACTGATATGCCTGTACAGGGCATTACTTAAATCACTATTCCTAATGCTACTCAAATGCTGTAGGATTCTAACCTTAAGCATATTGTTGGTCATTCCTACATAAAAACAGGGGCAATCAACGCATTCAGCTAGGTACACTATATTAGTGGTCCTGCATGTGGCCTTCCCTTTTAAATGAAACACCTTCCTTGTTATTGGATGCGTAAATGCAACTTCCTTGTTAATATAGGCACAGGCCTTGCATATCCCACAGGGAAGTGTCCCTGCCATGGTCTTAAAGGATCCACTATGAGCACTCGTCCTTTCATTACACAGTAAGTCCTTAAGGTTCCTATTCCTCCTGTATCGAAATCTGGGACTATTGTCAACGATACCCCTAAGTCCAATATCACTAGTTAGAATATTCCAATTGTTTTGTACAATCCTATTAATATCATTAATGTTACTACCATAGGTAAACATTAGTTTAGGACCCATATGCGTACACTCATAGTTGTTATTACCTATTGGTTCCCCTCCCTGTGTTCTCCTTAACCAGGGCTTATATCTCGTCCGTCTACGTTTAATGCTACTATCAAAGGCACGATGTACCAATTCATCTCTATAGCCCCTGTCCTTGAAACATTTACCAAGTATATCCAATTCTTCATCAAACTGTGTGTCCACTGCACTCACCCTAGATACCCGACTAACCTGCCCCGTAACGATGTTAGGGGACACGTGTCGGGGATGCATGCTATCAAATGATAGCAGGGTGTTCTGCCAACACTCCTTCCTATGTAAACTGGAGACAAAGCCTTCCTGTGTCTGTTCCACACAGACATCCAAAAACTCTATATGAGTATAGGATGTTATGGCAGAAATTTCCTATACTCATATAGAGTTTTTGGATGTCTGCGTGGAACAGACACAGGGAGGCTTTGTCTCCAGTTTACATAGGAAGGAGTGTTGGCAGAACACCCTGCTATCATTTGATAGCATGCATCCCCGACACGTGTTCCCTAACATCGTTAGGGGGCAGGTTAGTCGGGTATCTAGGGTGAGTGCAGTGGACACACAGTTTGATGAAGAATTGGATAGACTTGGTAAATGTTTCAAGGATAGGGGCTATAGAGATGAATTGGTACATCGTGCCTTTGATAGTAGCATTAAACTTAGATGGACGAGATATAAGCCCTGGTTAAGGAGAACACAGGGAGGGGAACCAATAGGTAATAACAACTATGAGTGTACGCATATGGGTCCTAAACTAATGTTTACCTATGGTAGTAACATTAATGATATTAATAGGATTGTACAAGACAATTGGAATATTCTAACTAGTGATATTGGACTTAGGGGTATCGTTGACAATAGTCCCAGAGTTCGATGCAGGAGGAATAGGAACCTTAAGGACTTACTGTGTAATGAAAGGATGAGTGCTCATAGTGGATCCTTTAAGACCATGGCAGGGACACTTCCCTGTGGGATATGCAAGGCCTGTGCCTATATTAACAAGGAAGTTACATTTACGCATCCAATAACAAGGAAGGTGTTTCATTTAAAAGGGAAGGCCACATGCAGGACCACTAATATAGTGTACCTAGCTGAATGCGTTGATTGCCCCTGTTTTTATGTAGGAATGACTAACAATATGCTTAAGGTTAGAATCCTACAGCATTTGAGTAGCATTAGGAATAGTGATTTAAGTAATGCCCTGTACAGGCATATCAGTGGAAACCCAACACATAGTTTTAAATTTAGAGCCATTGTCAATATTAGGCTGAATAATAGGGGGGGAGATGTTAAACATCAGACAGCTTTGGCTGAATCCAGATGGATTATTGAGTTTATGGCACACAGGGAACCAGGATTAAATGATGTCATACCAGTTAAACCCACCCTATTAAATAGGCGGGTTTTTCATTAGATGCCATTGGCTGTTTCATTTTTTAAAATGCTGTTTGTATAATGTGTCCTTGTCTGATGAAGGGTGTATCCCGAAAGCGCTTACCTAGTGTTTTTTATCTTGATTAAATTTTATTTGATTTTACATACATACAGCAGTGTCCTGTTGCTTTTCATTTGGTGGTGTTCGTGCTTTGGAGTTTCAGCAGGACTTTGGCATAGCGTACAGATTTTTTCTATTTGTATTTGGACTTTAGTATTTGTTAAGCTATGCATGCTGTGAGGGACAGAACCAGAGGTGATATTCCTTCCCTGAATATAGGTTCAGGTGAAGCAAGTAACTGTCGATGGAACAAGTCGCTGATTATGCAGGACAATCCGCTATTGAACCTGGGTTTTATGGTCAAGAAGGATGGACAGCAAGGTAAACCAGCACCGGTGGCTGTAGACAAAACTTTTGAAGATTTGCTACATGACTTAACTTTTAAAATGAATAAAATGCAACGCTTACAATGGCAGACTTTTCATTTAGAAGCATGCCTCGACTATGGAATAGTGCCTAGAGGCATGAGGATTCTATGTATGCCAGCCCAGGAAGATCGGTACCCTGATCTGCTAGCGAGGTGGCAGACATTGAATATTAACACCAGCTTTCAATATATGAATCTTCTTAATGAATTTTTTGCTCCTGAATTAGAAGGGCTGAAATCTGAGGTCCAGCAACTACAAAGTAAACTAGAATTGGAGTTCACCGATGTAAAATGTGTGCAGCGACTGGAAGTGCTGCATGAATCTTTCCATAGCAATGCTGAGAAGCTGCGCAATATAAAAATGAGTAAGATTAAAAGAGACTTTGAAGACTTTTCCAAGGGGAACATCTTCGTTTGGCCGAGGTACAATCAGGCACAAACAGATAGCATCAAACATATGGAAAGGAAGTCTGTAACACGTCCTATTGGGGGGGCGTGATAATGACTTGCGTGAAAAAAGCGTGACTCATCCAGCAGAAACCAGCAAAGGTTTACCATTGCTTGTATCGAAAGAACAGAGCGTTAGTAGTGAGGAGAGGAACAGTGGAGAAAGTAATGCCTTGCATGGAGAGATAGTTGTTTCGGCAGCAGCAGTTACTAAAGATAGTGCCACGCTTGCTCATGATATGTTTGTCAGTCCTGTTCTGATAGAAGGAACCAGCTCTGAGGGGGTGGTTTCTTCGCCCACCACTTCCATGGTTACTGAAGGATGTCAACATGTGTCTGGTGCATGTCCCAAGGTGGTCCAGGGGCATGCAAATTTTTTGGACAAGTTACCTGCTGCAGTAAGAAAGAAAGGGGCGTGGAAGAGATCCCTAAGCGAGGACAGGGATGTGGACAAGAGGAGACGGACTCTACACTGACTGTTCATGCTCATACTGGTATTGTTTACAACCTATCTTCTTATGTGTTAAACAATGATGAACTGACAGTACTGAACAAAGGATTCACCTTTGTACCGAGCAGGGTCTGCTCTTATAATGAAATTATTATGGACTTGATGCTATTTTGTCGAAATGTTATGTTGAAAGTGATGTTTGGTAATATTGACAACAATTGTGTTTTCCCTAAAAAAACGAGTAGTTTTGTACCACCATTTATACCTGCACTGAATCTTTTTATGAATGGTTGTGAGAGGGATTTGATTAAATATTTTTCAGATGGCAATTTTACTAGATATTACAATTTAACCACAGCACAGAAGATGGCATTACAGTGTTTGATAGATAACAAAGATCTAACTATTAAAGGGGCTGATAAGGGAGGTGCAGTGGTCGTTTTAGACACTGCATGGTATAATGATAAGGTAAAAAATATGCTAACGGTTGATGACACTTGTATAGAGATCAATCCCATAGGGGTTAGACTTATTATTGACAAGGTACATCAGCGACTAGGATCCTTACTCAATGATATGAGAATTACACCAGATACACATGAGTTCCTATGGGTGGATAAACCAGTTACACCCATATTTAAGGCTCTGCCTAAGATACATAAATCCTTGAGTGACCCACCCCTGCGACCTATAGTGTCAGGCAGGGGTTGGGTCACAGAAAATATTTCAATATGGCTGGAAGCTACTCTTAAGCCATATATGGAACGGATCGATAATATTCTTGTAGATACAGGACACTTTTTGAGACTTTTGGGGGATGTTACCAAACCCAACGGAGTAAATGGACTGTTGATGGTTACTTTGGATGTAAACAGTCTATTTACTGTTATCAACAATGAATATGGTGTAACAGCAGTGGGCGAGCTTCTTGTAGGTCAGGGTGTAGATATACATAAAATTGAGTTAGTGAAGGATATGCTGACACTTGTCTTGGAGAACAATGTGTTCATAGGAGCAGGTTCATTATATAGGCAAGCACGGGGGGGTAGCCATGGGTACCCCCTGTGCAAACACCTATGCCAATTTGGTCCTCTCCAACTGGGAATCATCTACATTTCTAAATAATGATGTATGGAAGGATTACATAATCATGTGTACTCGTTTTGTAGATGACATTTTTATTTTGTGGAATGGCGACTGTAATTCATTTGATCGCTTTCTTTCCTATATTCATTCCACCACTACATTTCTGAAATTTACAGCCATAACATCCTATACTCATATAGAGTTTTTGGATGTCTGCGTGGAACAGACACAAGAAGGCTTTGTCTCCAGTTTACATAGGAAGGAGTGTTGGCAGAACACCCTGCTATCATTTGATAGCATGCATCCCCGACACGTGTTCCCTAACATCGTTAGGAGGCAGGTTAGTCGGGTATCTAGGGTGAGTGCAGTGGACACACAGTTTGATGAAGAATTGGATAGACTTGGTAAATGTTTCAAGGACAGGGGCTATAGAGATGAATTGGTACATCGTGCCTTTGATAGTAGCATTAAACTTAGATGGACGAGATATAAGCCCTGGTTAAGGAGAACACAGGGAGGGGAACCAATAGGTAATAACAACTATGAGTGTACGCATATGGGTCCTAAACTAATGTTTACCTGTGGTAGTAACATTAATGATATTAATAGGATTGTACAAAACAATTGGAATATTCTAACTAGTGATATTGGACTTAGGGGTATCGTTGACAATAGTCCCAGATTTCGATACAGGAGGAATAGGAACCTTAAGGACTTACTGTGTAATGAAAGGGCGAGTGCTCATAGTGGATCCTTTAAGACCATGGCAGGGACACTTCCCTGTGGGATATGCAAGGCCTGTGCCTATATTAACAAGGAAGTTACATTTACGCATCCAATAACAAGAAAGGTGTTTCATTTAAAAGGGAAGGCCACATGCAGGACCACTAATATAGTGTACCTAGCTGAATGCGTTGACTGCCCCTGTTTTTATGTAGGAATGACTAACAATATGCTTAAGGTTAGAATCCTACAGCATTTGAGTAGCATTAGGAATAGTGATTTAAGTAATGCCCTGTACAGGCATATCAGTGGAAACCCAACACATAGTTTTAAATTTAGAGCCATTGTCAATATTAGGCTGAATAATAGGGGGGGAGATGTTAAACATCAGACAGCTTTGGCTGAATCCAGATGGATTACTGAGTTTATGGCACACAGGGAACCAGGATTAAATGATGTCATACCAGTTAAACCCACCCTATTAAATAGGCGTTTTTTTCATTAGATGCCATTGGCTGTTTCATCTTTTAAAATGCTGTTTGTATAATGTGTCCTTGTCTGATGAAGGGTGTATCCCGAAAGCGCTTACCTAGTGTTTTTTATTTTGTTTAAATTTTATTTGATTTTACATACATACAGCAGTGTCCTGTTGCTTTTCATTTGGTGGTGTTCGTGCTTTGGAGTTTCAGCAGGACTTTGGCATAGCGTACAGATTTTTTCTATTTATACTTATGCACAATAGATAGAATTTTGCAAATTCCAGTTTAACAGTGATATTGTTAGGAGTATATTTCAGGATAACGGTATAAATACAGTTAGAGACATTTCTGTTATGTTCACTAAGAATAAGAAGACTGAACAGGATGTACGCCAGGAGAAATTAGTAAAATAGGATGAGACAGTGGAATTGCACATACCATTGTTTATTCAGATATAGTAAGAGTATGGAGAAAATAAGAAATGAAGGGAAGATTTGAATTGTGTTTTAGTTTTTTGGTTAGGCTTAGAAGCAGGGCAGGTGTGGGGTTGACAGGTTCATAGGTAGGTGCTAAGCTATCTGCCCGAAGGCATTTATCAGCCTAGCCGAAATGAGTTGGCTTTTGCCACCCCATTAGATTAGTTCCCTGGGCCTCTGTCCAGCAGAGCCATTGAGGTGATCCCCTGGGTAAACTTTCTGTTTCCCCATCCACTCGTCAAGGTTTCTCTTGAAGAGGGTTAGCGAGGAGCTCTGCCTGATGTAGATTGGAATCTTGTTCCAGAGCATGGGAAGTCTCTGGGACAGGAATCTGTCCCTCCAGCACATCCTATTTATTATTGTGGTGAGGTTTAGATCCCTAGAGCATGTGGCTCAAGGGAATAAGGTTTTCTTTAGGTGGAGCATGTCCATCAATTCTGGGTTGGACATGGCCTTGTATGTCAGGCAGAGATCACCTCTGAGTAGGCGGTATGCAACTGAGTACAGCTGAAGTTTCTTCAGTCGATCTGCATAGGGCATCTGTTTGAGGCCAATGATCCTCTTGGTGAGGTACTTCTGTGATCTTTCCAGCTGTTGCAGGTGTCTTGTAAGGTGCATCCCAAATGGGGCACTGAACTCTATGATGGGTCTGATGAGTGATGCGTAGAGGGGCACAGTGACTCTTTTGATCTGGATGCAAACCCTTTTGTGATTAGTTGGGCCACATAGAAGGATTTTCTAACCACTTTGGCAATGTGGTTATCAAAGGATAGGTTACTATCTACTTGGGTCCCACAGATCCCTTATTACGTCTTCCATATTTAGGGGGCTACCACCTATGTGGTAGTTTGTGGGTACTTCGTTTTTTCCAAAGGGGATGACTATGCACTTTTTGGCATTTAGCTTGAGGCCATGGTTTTGACACCAGGTATCTGTCTCAGTAAGTCCCTTTTGGAGGATGTCTGTGTAAGCCGGAGAGTCAGTTATAGCCCCTAGTTTGCAGTCGTCAGCCATAGTCCTCCTGTGCTAGCCTGTACCTCTGAGAAGTATTTGCCGAACAGGAGGGGTCCTATTACTGAGTCCTGGGGAATGCCACTTGTAACTGGTTTAGAGTCAGACCTAACTCCTGCAACCCTTACCATTTGGGTTCTGTCCGTGAGCCAGTTGGCAACCCATCTCGTGACGTAGGGGTTTATGTTCAGGCTGGTGAGCTTGTTTATAATAACAGCATGAGGAATGATGTCGAAGGCCTTTGCGTGGTCTAGGTAAGCTGTGTGGACCACCTTTCTCTCGTCTACAGCCTTGGTAATTGTCTCAAAGAAGTCCACCAGGTTTAGGAGGCATGATCTGCCCTTAACAAAGCCGAACTGAGTAGGGTCCAGATTTTGGAGGTTCCCAATGTCTCTTTTAATAAGATCCATGATGATGCACTCCATAGCCTTGCAGACCAAGCTAGTCAGACTTATAGGCAATAGTTCCCGGGGTCTGTTTTGGCTCCACCTTTGTGGAGCGGAATAACCATTGCTGTGCGCCACTCTATGGGCACATAGCCTGTGGAGATGCTGAGTTTGAACAGTGTGTTTAGGTGAGGGGTTAGTTCATCTTTGAGCTTGTGTAGGATGGATCCTGGGACACTGTCCAGTCCCATTGATGCTGTGTTTTTGGCTTTGGAGAGGGCTGTTTTTACCCGAGTGTCTGTGATTTCAGGGATTCTACATTCTTCTGGTATGGTTATGAGCCCTTTTGGGGGTGAGAGGGGGGTGAAGTTTGCACTGAACCTGTCTGCCAGGATGTTGGTGATATCGGTAGTTTCAATGTATTTTGTGCCATTTTGCTCTAACTCCAACCAGATCTGAGAATTGCCACTTAGATTCTTGACATAGCTAAAGAATGCCTTGTGGTTATCTTTGGAGTCCTTGGTAATTTTTCTTTCGAAGCTAGCCTTGGATGATTTTATGAGGGATCGTAGTTTCTTCCTGATACTGATCAGGGATGTCTTCCCTTCTTGGGATTTTACTCTTTTCTGTACAAGTTTCCTCCTTCTATTGTATAGCTTGTTTATGGCAGGAGTCCACCAGACTGGTTTCCTTTTCTTGGAGGAGTGAGTCTTGGTTTTGCTTGGGATAGCATGATCCATGCATTCTTGTAGGTGCCCATAGAGTGCATTAGTAAAGGATTTTGCAGCTTGGACAGCGTTATCCTTTAGCATGGGGGCTTTAAAACTTTCCACCTCGGTCTTAAGTAACGTGAAGTTTGCTTTTGAAAACTTTTTCACGGTGGTTTCTTTGACCAGGGGTGGGGGCGGAATGTAGATATCCAGAGTGATTAGTTTATGGTCATATCTAACCAGCAAGGGGTTGACTTCTGGTTTGGAACACCGGTCGCCCATGTTGGTGATGACCAGATCCAATATGTTGTTGCCTCTGGTGGAGGTGTTGACCAGTTGATCCAGGGCATTTGAGTTTATAAATTCTAGGAAATGTTGGGCAAGGGAGTTGGTCCTTGAGTAGTTCTCCCAGTTAATGTTTGGGTAATTGAAATCACCCAATATCAGGGTGTTTGGTAGGACCTTTATGTTCCCCAGTGTTTCCAGAAATGCGGAATGGGGGTCCTAGGACATGGTGGGTGATCTGTAACAAGCTACAATTTGAATTGCAGTTTTGCCCGTTGTTAGTTACACGTGGATGATCTCTGAAGCATCGTGCTGTGCCACTAACCTGGAGGTGTGGGTATCCTTGATGAATATGGATACGCCTCCGCCTTTTGTATTTCGGTCTGGGTTTTGTGGCTGAAATGTATGGTATGAGTTGTATCCTAGTAGTGCTGGGGTGCTCTCTGGAGCCTTAAACCATGTTTCTGTTACTGCACATATATCGATTTTCTCCATTCGGAGGAGTGCCTCGAGTGCGTGCATTTTGAGGTTTAGACTTCTGCCATTGAGTAACATCACCCTCAATTTTATGAGGTAGAAGAGAGAGGCTCTAAGGTTGTTTTAAAAGTTAGGAAAGTGGCGTTACTTAAGACATGTAGATGGACCTGGCATTGCAAAGGAATGTAAAGTATGTGAGAGATGACTGAAAAGAGTAATGACAGTGTATGCGGTGGGATCTATATTTGTTATTCAGAAAACATAACTGAAATGTCTAATCTTTCCAAGAATGGCACTTTAACATGTCAACATTTATAAAATAATGCAAAACTATAAACAATCATTTTTGTATGGGTCTGTATCCCTTGAAATGAGGAGCTTGGCCCCACAGCCTAATTTCTATAAATAGTACTTCACAAGTCATACAAAACCTGAGAAAAGTGAAAATGTAATCAGAAGCAAAACTCACCTCTTTCCTTTTCTGCAAAATAAGGTATTTGGTAAAGTAATGTTTAACAGTTTACTATCGTATTTTCAAAACTGCATTGGTCGACTGATCAGTGTCGACCTGAAATGCTGAATATGGATTATTGATATGGCAGCCAAGTCAAAACTGAGTACATTGACATGCGTAGTTCGATGTATTCGACATAGGAGGTGACGTCAGTCACCCATGCTATGCACCCTACCATACCGTTACACTCTACAGTGAATAGCACATTTACTTCACTGTTTTGCAGGGGGGCAAGCCCGCCTGTACCCCCCACACCCCCTGGAAATTATATATACCAACTCTGAGATCACACTACAGTGAGGAAATGGGTTAACTCCCTGCTCCTCTCTGTACCGCAGTCTCCACTAGAATGCCGAACTCATATAGTCGAAGTACACTACCCATTCGCTGTAGTGTAGTCGATGTTACCTGGTTTCATCCTGGAAAACTGTCTTCTACTATCCCATGCTCGATCACCTGCAGTTCGAAAATGCAATAGTAAACCTATTCAACATATGGAAATGTTGATACCGTGAAAATTATGATTAAACAGGTGTAGCTGTATTATTAAGTATGAACAAAATGGTTGGCAGCAAGCCATAGTGCTCCTATTTTGGTGATGCTTGAGGTTTAAAAAGGCCAGGAATGTTTTTTAGGAATGACTTTCCTTATAAAAGTCTGGGCATCAACCGGAGTGGAAAGTTTGTGGAGTTAAGATGCTAGTATAAATTTAAACTGGAGATGGATTGGCAAAGTACTGTACTTGGATAATGGCTCACAATAGTTCTCATGTCTGTGGGAGTAACATATGAATTAACAAACTTTGTTTAAGCAGGTTTGTAGTTTGTTGATTTTTTAGTGAGAATTTAATAATATTGACAGTGCTTAAAGTAAAATGGGAGTCATATTGAGGTGGATAAGAAAGTCTTTGAAGTGTCATAGGTATAAGATGAAAAGTTTTCATTGCAGAACAGAAATTATGTAGTGTTTTCTTGATTTCATGTTTAAAAGTGAGAGAGGATGCTATTGAAACACCAAGGTATTTGAAGAGAGTGAGATTTGTTCAGTTAGTGAGCCTATTATAAGGGGTCTGGACTTTATAGAGCCTAGTTTCTTTTGCATCCCTAAGACAACAAGCTTAGATTTGTTTTTTTTTTTTTTTAATATTACTGGTTTAACTTTAGTTGGTAAACAGGTAGATACATGTGGCCATATTTTATTAGTGAAGGCTTTACCTGTTCTGTCCAGAAGACTTAAAATTTTTAAAGTACCAAAAGACAAGATTGCCAGCACAGAAAATAATTTTTTGATGTGATAGTGTAATTGGGATGTGGTTAACAGAGGCAAAAAATAGTAGGTGACCAGGTATTAGACCCTGAGGGTGACGGCTGGAATTGGTGTGGGTGAGGGGGGGGCATGTAATAAAGTACTCAATTAGTTCTATTATTTAAGCCTTCATTAAACTATAATAGTATGCAATTACTGATATTAAATGGAGTATTTGCAAGAGTTTGAGATTTCAGAGTAGAAGGTTTTGGCTAGGTTAACAAAAATGATTCCTGTTTATTTACCATTGTTTTTGTTATTACACATACTATCAGCGAAGAGGAGAAGGGCAGTAGTGGTGCTTTGCTACTTATGGGAAGTAGATTATTAGAATATAAATATTCCATGATTTGTGCTGTCTCTTTAGTAACTTGGAGAGAATTGAGATTATTGAGACTGAGCAGTATTGATCAGGTGAGGTTGTACTGAGGGTTTTTGGTAGTGGGATGATGAATGTTGATTTCCAGAGATCTGAGAAAGTCCATGTTGAGAGACTATTTTTTTAGGAGTTGGATGGTATGAATATGATTCTGTGAAACTTGTGAAGGAACCTACATTAAAAACATCTGAACTTGGATGACTGATTTTAGGGTGCATAGCCATTTTTAATGGTAGCATTTTGTGTTGTGCTGGACTGGAAGTAGGAGATGTGCAAGAAGAGAGTCTGATATGTTGTATGGCATAGGGCTAGGAAAAGGTGGGAGATCTAATATTGACAAAGTATTTGGCCATTATTGTTGCATTTATCTTGAGGTATTTTTCCAGTATGACTTGGGTCTAATTTGGTATTGTGGTTTAGCCCGGATAGTTTCACACCTCATTCCAAAGTACTTTGGGATCATATTAAGTGATGTTAGTCTGTTTCTGGTTTAAACCTTTCTTTGTTTTATTATTTTCCAATAAGAGTGTCTGAGGAAGCGTTTACGTTCCTGAATTCCTGATTGTTGTAGTGTTTGTAGGTGTACTAAGTACCATCTCTTTTCTTTAGAGAATATTTTCGATTGCGAGTACACCAAGGAATGTATTTTGATTTGTTTTTTAAGGGATAGTACTCATCCTGTTAGGGGGAATAATGTGTTGAGCAGGTACTAAATTTAGGGCAGCAGTATTGGGATCAAGTAGTGAAGTGATGAGTGCTCATTTGTTAGTTTATTCCATGGAAAGTTTTTTTTCTTTTTTCTCCAAGAAAATGTGCATCTAGTTATTTAACTTACTCATTTAGTGTTAGGTCAAGCAAAATAACAGTGAGAGATTTTTCAGCCTGAGGTGGAGGAGAGTCAAAAGGTGAAACATTATGGTCAGTATAAATTTGGGGTGAGAAAGTGTAGTTGCATAACTAAACTTACCATGACAGTAGATGTTCTAATAGATCACTGTTGCAGTAGGCTAAGTTAAATGGGTCCTACCTCTGAGGACCTGCCAGCTATCAAAGCTAAGGTGTGCCTTCCAATTCCTCCAATTGTCAGAGGCTTGAGCAGAGCTCCATATTAGCACAGTTGAAGAACAGAAAGTTTGAGCTTTTTTAACATTGAAGATCCTGCTGCAGTGGGCTGCATCAGTCCTCTAGCTATCTTTCAAGTCTGAGCAGAAAAGTCCACTGTTGAGGAAAACTTTCTACTAATTTTATTTTTCTGAGGAAAGTGTGTGTTTTTTTGGCTGAAATATATGGTTGTGTTGGGAAACATAAGGTTTTTGGACTGTCATTTAATTTCTATGAGAGTACTTATATAAATGCTTATGTAAGCATTTTGTGAGAACAGTTCAATTTTTGACATGATTTTTACTCAGGTTTTGTGAATTTGTGCATTGGAGACAGGAAACTTTGCTTGTGGGGGACTGTCAGTGGTTTCTGACCTCAGATCCACTTGTTCTTTATTATACATTGTACCAACTCATCCTGACTATAACTGCGGTGGTGGTGGTGCTGTAGCATTGTCGCCTCATAGCAAGACGTTGTCCCGTTCGATTCTCAGCTAGAGCGTCTTGTGTGGAGGCTTACGTGAATGGGGCGTGCCTTCGTTGAAGGTTGTGCATCAGGGCTGGTAACCCGGTATGTAAAAATCCACTACCAATCATTAGCGGACCGGAGTTCTGCTGTGGGGCGACCCCTAACCGGGAAAAATCTGAAAGACACAAACAAACAAACCAACTCATCCTGACTCTAATGTCCACTTTTGAGGTCTTTTTCTTGACTTACTGATGGAGTAATTCCTAGTTTCAGTCATTTCACGTTTACCTGTACAGAAGAAGAAGAAAATGTTTGTGATTCTTAGAGTGTCAGTCCAGCTAATGTTGCACTTCAGCTGTAGGTAGCCACTTGTCCTCAGACCACTCTTCTTTTTCTCCTAGACCTCTTGGTGTAGATAGCCATGTGCTCTGTGGCTGTAGGGGTGCCTTTGTTGGGTAAGGAAGAACAACTCTTAGTCTCCAGAGACTGGCTGGTGAAGGGATAAAGGGGACCTTTTGCTAGTCAGTCCTTCTCTAGGGAGTTGCCCAGGAAAGGGCAACATAGTGAGACTTTCTAGTCTCCTCCTAGTATTTCTATGGTCAGGTGTGGATTTACAGGGATTTGCTTAGGTACTTATTGGAATCTTTCTTCCTTTAGCTTTGAAAGCTGACTGGCTCTCAGGAGTAGGTCCCATTTAGTTTAGGGTGCTGCAACAGTGATCTGTAATTGAACGTCACCACAGATGATGAGCTACTAAAGTTAAGATGCAGATCTGAAAACTAAGCTGACTTAGTGGTCTTCAAATGTAATAAATTCATCAGCATACTGTATTAGCTTTTAATTAACACTGTGTTTGGTCATATTACTAACAAAGATAGTAAGCAGAAGGGGCCTAATGCAGATCCTAGAGGAAAGCCTACATCATCGGGCATGGTATAAGACATGACAGAGTTTCACATCATAACTTGCTGTGTTTTACTTGAGTAATTAGTAAAACGTCTATTGGCACTAGAGGCGAGACCAAGACTTGACAGACTTTCTAGGAGTTTTGAGTGCGTACAATGTCAGATGTCTTGGAGAGGTTGAGGCATATTCCTGCAATACTACCATTAATTAGCTGGGTGTAAGCATTCAGTTACATCAGGATGGTCTATATCAATTCCGTAATAAGGTCACAAACTATTTTTGGAGTCTGAGATACTATTTTAGTTGTTAGGATGCTGGAAGATTTTTGCATATATGCATTTCTTAAGAAAATCAGAAAGAATTAAAAAAAAAATAATGTTAAAAAGATCAGAAAGAGAGGCTAGCAGGAAATCAAGAACTATTTGTTGTCCATGTGATTGATAAACCACCTTTACGAAGAGACATAATACCTGGTCCTGTGGTATAGGTTCATAGGTTAGTACTAGGCTACCTGCCCATGTGGGCCATTTTTTAAGCCTAGCCAGTTACCCCATGTGAGACTCAAACCCTGCACCTTGTGTCTGTAAGGCAAACACCTTAACCATTATCCCATCCTCCACCCCCCTGATTGTTTCTTTTTGCCAAGTACTGAGGTCATTTTCTAGAAGCAAGTAGAACTCCATTCTTAGCCATCCAGTATTCCTTCGTGGCCTAGTCTGTCTTTTCCATGTCCCAGTTAGTCCTGCACTCTTCCTTTCCTTTACTTCCTCAGTCAACTCTTTTTAAGTACCTTATTTCTATCACTTGCTTGGCCACATATTTGTTCTGTAGTCATCCCTCATGCTGTTTTGAGGTGCTGCCATTTTTCTTCGTCTAAGTCTGTTTCCTCCTCTACTTGTCTTGGGGTAATTGAGCGCTGAGTACTATCTTGTTCATTCTCCCCTTTTTAATGTCTTCCGTCATGGGTGAATTTCAGATGATTCAGCATGATTTGGGGGAAAGACCCCCACAGAAGCACAAGTAGATAATGCAATGGCCGGAGGTCAGGATCAAACCTTGTACCTTATGCATGAGAGGTGAACACCTTAACCGCTTCGCTATCTGGTCTCTTAGAGAAATAAAGACTTGAAAGACTTGAAGAATCACAGACTCTATAGAGAAATAAAGACCTGACTATAACCAACCCAACCCAAGTTTGAATAATAAGCCAGGAGCTGAAGAGTTGGTCAAAGGGTGGATGGGAATATGTAGATAAAGCTGGCTTTCCCATTCTGTGAAAAGGAGAGGTGGCTTCCATTTGGCTGATAACTGCCACACTGATGAGATTTGCACAGCACCAAAATGACTAGAACAAGGACTGTGGGTGTTGCGATCCTAAGTCAATGCTGGATGCACTACACAGATGCATTGGAAGGGACATCAGGTGCTGCACAGTAGTGCAAGCTCATGTTAGCCACCAAGGGATAGGTTAGGGCCTTCCTTAGAAACATCCTTATTGCCAAGAAGCTGGCAAGGGCACTGGCCTCCTTCAACACTCTTCTGGGTGGCTCTTAAATTTTGCCGGGAGACTTCTCAATGGTGAGGGAACAAATGGGCTTAAGACTGATGGAAGGAGGCATGAAGTTCAGCAAGCATGGATGCATAAAGAGCCTACAGGGAAAAAAAAGAAATTGAACATCTACATGTTTCCACCCAGCTTGAGCATGATCTTCCTTAGTGGAGTAATTTGAGTATGGAGATGGGAGTAGGCTAATAATTTTACCGAAATTTTAAAGAACTAATAGGAGACCATCACTAGCAACAAACTCACACCTTTCAACTTGTTTAGGAAGTTCACCACTTCAAGGGTGGGTATTGTTTTCAATGAAAATGCAGTAGCTATGAGATAAGAAGGAGTATTAAAGATAATAGACATTTCAAGACTTAAGGGAGTTCCGGATAATGATATTGGCTGTCTCAACATCCTTAAGGTGAGTGAAGGGAGAAGGGATGAAGCTTTGTGCACAGAATGAATTAACTTAAGTGTTTTTCAAAAACTGTCTGGAACTGTTGGCAAATTATTGCTGTTGATTCAGAAAGAAAGATGTTTCTCCTCTCAAGAATGGCATATTCTACCCTGTTCTTGATTTCGTTGAACTCTATATGATCACAACATGTTTGTATTATATATATTCCATTTTTCAGATATTTTCATTTTATCTTTGGAATAATTTATAATGTAAATCTGAGATACCTTTCCTGCAGAGGGCTCATTTTATATAGGGTGTTAAAACAGTCTAGTTGAAGTTTGATACTGCATCATTCAGTAACAGACAGAAGAGAGGTCACCACTCTACACAAGTAAGAGGAGAAATAAAAGTGGCTGCCGCAAAATGTTTCATGTTTCTAAAGGAGCTTCACCGCTGAAGTTTGTGAATATAACTTGAGTTCCAAAAAAGAAAAATTAGTATATGAATGATACAGAAAAAGTAAAATAATATTCAGTTATGGTATGTGCCGTAATTCCTAACAGAGGTTTTGGTTGACAAGATAGGAATCCAGTCCAGAGTGATGAACCTGAGATGCCCTTACTTTCTCCTTTCTTTGCTTTCTCCCCTTCCACTTCTCCTTCCTCTTCCCTTTATGCTTATAAACCTCTTCTAGATCCTGGTTCTGTCCTGGGGTTGATTTTCATAGCTTTCATTTGCCGACTTACTGTGTGTGTATGATCAGGTGACTTTACTAAATGTTGCTTCCAGGTGGGTATGTATGTGTGTCTAGTGGTCTTACCAAGTTAATTGTTTTTTTTTAACCTTGCAACCATCAACTCACTGTTTGCTCTTTTCTCAGTATTTGTAATTGTTATAAATAAAACCATTTGTGTAGAACAAAGGCCCTGTTCTATATATGTTTTATAATATTATCACTATGCATGAATATTATTTGTACTTTTTTGTATGGTGGTTACTTTGTTTTGTAATCATCAGGTTGGCCTGGATGTGGTGTACATGGATTGATGCTGCATCCTAGTTAATACATTGTAAAATAAATAATAATCCTATAGCAGGTCATACTCGGGTGCCTGAGATTTTTAAACTAGAAGTTTACCATGTTTAATTGTGATACCTCCATACCATCATGCACCCACTTCAAAACTTTACTAAAAGCGCACCTAAAAACATGCTGGCTATGCCCTTGCAACTCCCACTCTAATATCACCCACCCCATCCAACCACTACCTTTCTTTCCACTCCACTACTACCTTGATTATAGCAAGCTCAGATGCTCATAAGCCTAGTACTTATACAGCAGGAACTTCTTATTGTAACATTTGTTAATGTCTGATTAATGTACTTCACAGATAAAGATTCTAGTTGTCCACTGATGTACTATGTTCTTCATCTGTAAATATGTTGCAAGTAATTGCTATGTTAAATTGTTAATCGCTATGTAAATCCAATGTAAATACTGTCTGTTTATTTTAACTGTGGAGCTTTTCTCCCTGAGTCTCCTCTTAAAATGGACCTAAGTCCAGTCAGACACTCCCAATCAACAAATGTAAATAAATAAATACATAAATAAATAAATAAATAAATAAAATCTTGTTGTGTAGGACTGTACACCTTAGTCAGGAACTTAGCAACTGAAGCAGTTGCTCAGTCCATATGTGGTGGTGTAGGCCTCCTCTGCAAACAGTTGTGAATGCTGTATTGCTGTCATGAGCAGAAGCAACAAGAAGGTAAACTTTGTTGAGTGCAACACATGAACAAATAAATTACACGATGTTATTGATACTCTTGCTTTAGCTTATATACATAGATAGTGTTAAGGTGTAGACTGACCTACCTGTTATCCTTTAAGGCTGTCTCATGTTAGGACTCATTGCCATGAAACACTACCTGGAAATGCTGCTGTCTGTAGAAACTGGGAATCTCCTCTACATTGATTGCAAGTTGACTGAATGTCATCACTTATGGTTGCTATACCTATCGCCCTCTGAAGGTTGGAGGACACTTACTTTTTATTTATTTATTTTTATTTTCTTTGTTAACTGGGGTAGAATACTGATCACCATGGATCTTTTTAGGTTCAGGATCTTTATTGCAATGAGAGCAGAGTATGTCTATGCTCTCAGATGGCTGCAACTTTGGTGTTTCACCATGTTCAGACATAAATTGCTTAGGATGCAGACCACTACTAAGTTTGAAAAACATTAAATACAACCCAATCCAGTCACTCAAAAGAACTATGAAAATTTTATTAAAACACCTCTAGCACCTTGGCAAAAATGCATTCAAAGGAGTTAAAACCACACAGAATTATAGATCTTATATACACATTCCTTAAACACTTAATTATATTCATTAAATAATTACATTTAGTTATCTAATTAAATTAGAACTTTCCAGTTACAATCCACATTTATACCAGTAGGGGTAAGAGTACTGTATTTAAGAATAAAGTTTCCTTATACAGAAGTTTGTTTTTTCTTAACCTCTGTATATTCATCACATTGAATAATTTTCTCTAAAATTTTGTCTTGAAGTCCCCCTGGATCCCCATTATGATGCTGTTTAAAGTGCGTTGCAAGAGGGCTTTCAAGTCTCCCATTTTTTATATCCCCCACATATTCTTGCAATCTTAACTTGAAAGCTGTCTTGCTTTCCCCAATATAAAACATATTACAGTGGCAGTTCAGAGCATACACAGTGCATTCTGTGTCGCAACAAAATCTTCCAGTCACTCTAAAATTCATCCCATTCATTTTATCAAGTCCATAACTACAAACTTGCAAACTATACACTTGTCACAGGCAAATGTTCCCATCTCTGCAGGTTTCCTATACATTTTATTCGTAGGAATTACAAATCTACTATGTACAATCATATCTTTTATACTCCTTCCTTGACGGACGAACATAGGGGTCCTGCATAAAACATGCCCACATAAAACATGCCCCAGTAATCCTGTATAACTCTTGTAATCTGCTCACTTAGCATGTTGCATCTGGTAATTACATATATTTTATATTTATTATCAGATACTTTTATATTTATTTCTCTATCTATATAATTATTTGTATGTTTAACCCAACATTAATTTGTCTTACTTTCTGTGAAGAGACTGTGATGCCCCACCACTGACCCAGGAGTCAAGGAGTCTCAATCCTCACCATTGGCAACAGTGGGGGGCGTACATTGGGAGGATGACAAGTACACACACAGCATTTTCAAATGCAGCTCTCTGCATCAAGTGCAATTTCCCTTAAGAACACACAGAGACCACAGTCAATCTGGGGCTGTTTTTTTCCTCTTTCTGCAGATACCCAATAAAACCGCCCACTGGCACAGCTATAGAGTTGAGATCTCAGCTGAGTGGCCAAGCCAAGACCTCCAGCACCCTCTCTGTCCAACCAGTGTTTCGTGTCCCTGCCCAAGTAGCTGACATGCACACTCTTTGAGGTTTGATTTATAGACACACACACACATGCACATACCTGGGAAAGGCTGGCACAGGTTTACTAGCTATTTCCGAGACTATAAAGTAGTTATTACTGCCACCAGTGACCTCTTTATCAGCTACTTTAGGGCCCTTAACAAAAGGTGCCCAGTCTTAGTGTGTAATGTTACTATCAATACAAATGGTAGTTTGATCAAGAGCAAGGCTATTAGGAGTGGCCTACACAGTGTCACCAGATAAATATGCAAGTACTCTCAGAACTTAAATATCTTTACAAAGATCAGCCACAATGAAAGGTTTATATATATTTAATAATAAGTATTAAAAGAACAAGAAAATATTCAGTATATATTTACAGTGACAGCAGAGTTCAGTTGCAGGACAGTCTCAAATGAATAAAGAAAAATATGTAAGCTAAGCTGTGCTATATTCCTGACTAAATTTAAGAGAATTACTATAATCTAGAAACTTACTTAGAGCAGCAAGGCAAATGTAGAGAGTGGATCTTGATGTTGTCAGGTGAAAGACAGAATGCAGAGTTTCTCTCAGTGAGTTCTTAGGATCATAGAAGTTTGCTAGGATATTGGCCCCAAGGCCCTTACAAGCCTTGTCAAGAATTTAGCCCATGTTCCAACAAGTCAGCACCCTATGTCACTGTCAAGCAGGGACACAGGTGGAATCCCATGAGTGTATTTTCTGTTCCCCATCCAGTTATCCAGGTTGTGCTTAAAAAGGTTTAATGAGGTACTCTGCTTTACGTGGAGAGGGAGGCTATTCCACAAAAGGGGGAGTCTCTGGGACACAAGTCTGTCCCGCCAACAAGTCCTATTGATGTCACAGACCAGGTTGAGGTCACACTTACTCGAGTGGAGCTTGACTTGTGGATATGCAGCAGTCTCATCAAGGCGGGGTCTGAGAGTGCCTTGTATGCCAGACAGAGGTCACCTCTGAGGAGTCTGTAGGAGACTGAGTAGAGGGACAGGGCTTTTAGCTTATCTATGTAGGGTAGATGTTTAAGGCTCTGAATTCTTTGAGTGAGGTACCTCTGTGGTCTCTCCAGCTGCTGCATGTGCTTTGTGAGGTACAGGCTGAAAGGGGCATTTTACTCAATAATGGGTCTTATAAGGGAAGAATACAGGGATGTTATGACTACCTTGTCCCTGGATGAGATACCCTTACTAATGAGGTGGGCCATGTAGAAAGCTTTCCATACAATGGAGGTAATATGTTGGTCAAAAGTCAGTTTGCTATCATTAATATCTCAAATATTACTTCTGGGATAGCTTGCAGGATGACATAATTTCTTATCTTTCTCCATCCCAGGTAAACTCCCCACTGCTGAAAGCTAGCAGAATTTAGCATCCATCTGTGAAAATACATAGGCAAGGGCTTTTCTTCAGATCTGTGCAGCTGGTTGAAGTTGTAAAACAATTTACATTCCTCCACATTTAAAGACAATACAAAAAACTTCTTTAATACAGGGATTATGTCTCCTGCTGCACTGAAATATACCATCTTTTTATTGCATGGGCATAAAATAATTTAATTTCTGCTATTTTTCTAAAGTTAACCTCCTGTATTCCAGTTTTCACTGTTACAATATACATTTAAACAGTTACAATAGTGTAGGTACATTTATGTTTTTTTTCCAGTAGGGTAAAGTGTAGTTACATTTCAAACAGCACTTTGCAAATACCTTCAAGCAGTTTGATGTACACATGACATTCAGTTCTAATACATTTCTAACATAAGTATCTTGTATACATCATGTTGATATTCATAAATGATATATAATTATTTACAAAATTCCATATAGCTGGGCTGGCAGTATCTCCTTTCATAACATTTCTTCCCCCTACAAAGACTCAAGCTAGTTGTTCAGGTGACCCTTGAGAAATGATGCTTGAAAGGGATAAGCCTATCTGGGAATACATTACCCCATTCCCTGTCTTGATATTCCAGCTGCCTTGGCATTGCTGACCCCATGACAGTACTGCACTGTCCTATCATATGCCTGCAACCATAGGCTCCACCATAGAAATCTGGGATTTTGCTGGCTGGCTGCCTGTAGCCATAGATCCTCATCAGACTCTTCCTGCCTCTTACTGCAAATACTTAGCAGCAGGGCCTCCCTGTCATGGTAAGGCTTCATCATGTTAACATGGTACAATTTGTGCACCTGCCTCCTGCCTAGCAGTTCTACCATGTAGTTAACATCACTGACCTTCCTTACCACTTTGAAGGGTCCCTCCCAAGCTGCCTGCAGCTTGTTGTGTCTGACAAGAATGAGAACCATAACCTGCTGCACCACAGCATACTCTCTAGCTTGAGCATTCCTGTCATACCAGACCTATTTCTGCTGTTGGGCTTCTGCCAGGTTCTTCTGGGCCAAGCCTATGAGTTCCCTGAACCAATGTAAACGAAAAGCCACCAGCCAGATGAATAAATCCAATTTAATAACGAAATAAAACTTGTACAGCCACAAAACGAACTTTAAAAATGCCAAAAAAACAAAACACAAATATATGTAAGCGCTTTCGTTTAAAAGTTTTAAACTTCATCAGACAATAAACTCCATGACATCACTTCCTTTTATAACCTTCACCAAATTCAAAAAGTGCGCCAAATTCTAAATCAAATTGGGGCATGTTCAGTTGTAAATAAATGGAAGATAGAATTTCTAAGTAACCAAAAATCAGGGAATGCATAAATACAATGGATATAAAATAGCTGAATGGAATTAATTATATTAAATACTAATGTACATATTAAAAATACATTGTAATAAATAAATACATATTATATTATTAATAGAAACACAAACATTGTCCAATCCCTTAAAAAATCAAATAATTATACTATACAAAACAATTTCACACACCACTTACCTATTATTTAATTTATGCCTTTAATTAACCAATAATAATATATATTATACAAAAGCCATTTCATCCATAACTAAAATTAAATTTAATATTATAATTAAAATGTGATATTTTTAACTAATTATATTATATTATATTAAACTATTATTCCATAGCTTCCTTCAAAATTAATTTAAAATTCTTAAAATAAATTTTGTAATAATCTTTAATTTTATTATGAGTTAACGCTTTTAATTTTAGAACTGGCCCTACAGTATTCCTTTCATTTAATCCTGGCCAAGAATCTGCTTGTAATTTTATTTGCCAGATAAGTTCTCTTTCTTCCAAAATTAAATTCCAAGGAGTCTTATCTTTTATTTCCACTTGATCTATCACCATATAATAAAATTTATGATTAATACATTCATTTACATGTTTTGCTAATGCATTATTCATTTTCTTATTCTTTACTGCATATTCATGCTCATAAATTATCTGTGTGAACATTCTTTCAGTTTTACCTACATAAAAAGAGGTACAGGAATTACACCTCGCTAAGTAAACAACAGCTTTGGATTTACAATTAAATTTCTTTTTCACGTAATATTTCTTATTACGTATACTGAAACTATCTCCTTCTTGGATTTTATAGCACCATTTACATGCTCCACATTTATAGTTTCCAATCCTCATTTTTTTGTTTACCCCTTTATTATTAGTAGATTTCAATAGGTCTTTAAAATAGTTCCCTTTTCTATAAACTATCTTGGAAAATTGATTTATATGTTTTTACACTGAGAATCTCCAATTAAAATTTCCCAATTATTAGTAAATACATCTTTCAAGATTTGATAATCTTGTGTAAAAGTGATTACTAAAGCTTTTGGAAATTATATTTATTGTTCATATATTCACTAGGGGTATCAAAACTATTATTGGTACTCCTATCAGAACAAAATGTGCTTACATTACTATCATTCTCATCAACTAATTTGCTTTTAATTTTCAAAATTGGCTTAAAATAGCCATTTCTTCTTTTTTGATTAATTTCCAAAATTAGTTTATCTATTAGCCATATGGGGTATTCCTTATTAATAAACATCCTTTTTAAATGTTCACATTCTTTTGTAAAATCTGAGAATTTAGTAATAATTTGAGCGGCCCTAACTAACTGGCCTTTAATTACAGATTTTTTCCGATGTTCAGGATGTGCGCTAGTATAATGAAGGAAGCCATTGGAATAAGTTTTTTTCCTATAAATTAAAGAAATATAAGCTTTAGCTTCATAATCCTTAACCAAATTAATATCCATATAATTAATTTCATCTAAATTAACATTCCATGTAAATTTAAAAAAGTTTGTGGTTCCATTAATATAATTTAAAAATTCATTTAAAATATCAATATTTTCCTTCCAAATTAGACAAATATCATCTTGAAACCAGTGATATGATTTAATGTAACTATAATATTTACTGTTAAATATAAACTTCCGTTCCCAAACCATCATAACTAAATTTGCGTAAGTCCCCCCGCAAGGTGACCCCATAGCTATACCTTTTCTTTGGATATAATATTGATTATTAAACCTTATATAATTATTATTTAATACAATTTCAATAAGTTCAATTAAAAGGTTATTCAAATCTTGTTTGAAAGAAAATTCAAATAAAATTTCACTAATCCATTGGAGGCCAATATTTTGGGGGATTACTATGTATAAATCGCATACGTCTCTTGTAACTAGAACATCCTTAGCATCAAACAATATCTGATTTATATGATCCAAGAATGTCCAAGAATCTTTACAAATATATTCTTCCTTCACTATTACTTTTTTTAATTCATAATCTACATATTTAGCGCATGCTGACATAATAGAATCCCTCCCATCTACTAGGGGGGCGCATAGGAATTTCTTCTATGCTTTTATGCATCTTAGGATTCCCAAAAAAAACGGGGATCCTAGGTGTTAAAATATTTAAATAATTAAATAAATCAATATCTATCCGTTTATCTAAAAACGTCATTAATTTTTAGAAAAATATTTTTATAAGCATAATTTAACTCATTCAAAGATACGTGATCGTAAGTATCTGTATTCAAAATCAATTCCATTTTCTTATTATAAAAATCATTATCCATAATAACTGCTCCTTCCCCCTTATCTGGCTTCATAATTCTTATATTTCCTTTCTGTAAACTTTTTAATATTTCTAATTCATCTTTACTTAAATCTTTTCATATATTAAAAGCTTGGGATGCAGGGGGGGATTATATATTCTTGGAATGTTAACCTTATGTGGTCCATTATAAATCGAATCCTGATACATTAATGAAAAATTAATTTTTCGCAAGAACAATTTCATATCAATGATGGCTGAAGTAAAATCAAATGTATGAGAGGGTACAAATGTAAATCCCTTAGACAACAGGTTAACGACTTCCTGATTAAACTCAATTTTAGTAAAGTTATACACTTTAAAATCGCCAAGATGATTAACAATAACTTGTCGCAACCTGTTGTCTGAATCATTATCACAAGGTTTTTGCTTATGTATCCCATGCCCATTTTCATTAAAGGCAATGCCACTCTGCCAGATCATGCTCTCCATTTTTTGTCCTTCAGTCTGGCTCCTTGAAACCCCGCTGTTTGTTGATTAGCGCGAGAGGCTTTATTTTTAAGCCTTTCCGAACGTCTTAATTCAGGGTATTCATCATTATATGCAAAGTCATTTTGTAAGTTCCCATTATATTGGCCTTCCCCCGCTGGGTCAGATCTATAAAGATGGTTCGAAACATAAGTTTTAATTTTCTTATTTTTACCTCCTGGGGGCCTGGGATAGGCTACCCCATTGGCATATTGATTAATGTCTCTTTCGATTTTTTTTTGTTTTGCCATTCTTTAATTTAGTAATATATTGATAGATGCTATTGTAGATCCTAATCATATCGTACTGAACAGTTTCGAAAGAGCCATCTGTTCTGACCGTTTTATCAAGCTCATCAAGCTCTAATATCAGTTTATCTATTTCTATTTGATTATACTTAATTAATATATTGAGAAGATCCTTTCCACAATGATCAAATAACTAAAACAAGTCCATATGCATGGGTGAATTGTATATTAACCCAATAGGGTACCGCCATAAGCGCAACCCTTTGGGAATAATAATCAGTTCAATGCACTCTCTCAAATAAGCGTTCTTGAGTTGCAACTTCTTACATTTCATCAATTTAATGTCAAAGTCATTCAATTTATAATCAATATCATTGTTATAGTTATTACCTCCATTAAAATGTCCAGAAAAACCAAATGATGATCCCAACCATTCATTTAATGTCGGAACAGTTTTCCTCAGTCCTTCTCTGTGACCAAACGATTTTTGCGTACAAAATCCACTTCCTTGACCAAAATTACTTGGCTGCATTCCTTGATTAAGAAAGGCATCTTTCGCCTTATCACCGGTCTCAGTACCATTAACTTCCATAACGCCCTTCTGATTGTTAAAACATGCTGGAGTAATATTAAAATCAAAATTAGGTTGCGATGCTACTTCTTTTGTACGCCCATTCGTACGGCTGCCATCACCGTTATTTACTTTCTCATATAAAATGTCCACACGTTGAGTTAATTTAAGTATCAAAGCTGTTAAATTACCAAGCGACCCTTCGGTTCCTTCGATGGAATCATCCAGCTGTACGGCTATTTCGTCAGAACAAGCTATAGACATACTGGAAAATGACCAAAGTAATGAACCAATGTAAACGAAAAGCCACCAGCCAGATGAATAAATCCAATTTAATAACGAAATAAAATTTGTACAACCACAAAACGAACTTTAAAAATGCCAAAAAAACAAAACACAAATATATGTAAGCGCTTTCGTTTAAAAGTTTTAAACTTCATCAGACAATGAACTCCATGACATCACTTCCTTTTATAACCTTCACCAAATTCAAAAAGTGCACCAAATTCTAAATCAAATTGGGGCATGCTCAGTTGCAAATAAATGGAAGATAGAATTTATAAGTAACCAAAAATCAGGGAATGCATAAATACAATGGATATAAAATAGCTGAATGGAATTAATTATATCAAATACTAATGTACATATTAAAATTACATTGTAATAAATAAATAAATACATATTCCTTACTTCCTTATTACTGTATTTACCTAATCAAATTTAAGGCTGCTATCAACTTGTGTTCCTAAAGCTGTCACCGCTGGGTTTGAATATAGGGAGATATTATTAATGCTGTAATCAGCAGGTGTTTCTCCTGTAATGAATGGGATGATATTGCATTTTTTGTGTTTAGTTTATGTCCATGGCTTTGACACCTATCATTTGTCTGTGTAAACCCATTTTGTCATATGTTGACATATTTGGGGGGTTCATTGATTGCACACAGTTTGCAGTCATCAGCAAACTTGGTAAGCTATAGGCCATCTATTTTTGCCTGGACTTATGAAAAATCGATACCAAACAGTAGGGGGCCTAGCACAGATCCCTGTTGAACACCACTGGTAACAGGGCTGCTAGTAGAGTTGGCATCCCTAGTTTTGACTGTATGTGTTCTGTTTATGAGCCGTTTGGCAACCCATGCAGTGATATATGGGTTGGTTAACCACCAACTGGTTGAGTTTTTCAATGATTCTTGAGTGAGGGATTGTGTCAAAGACCTTGACTAGGTCGAGATAGGCAGTGTGAATTGTTTTGCCTTCATCTAGGGCCTTGGTGACATTCTGGAAGAAGTCCACCAGGTTTAGCAGGCAAGATCTGACCTTAATAAAGCCAAACTGGGTCGGTCAAGAGTTTGAAGGTCACCTATATCCTTGTTGATAAGATCCCTGATGGTTCTCTCCATGGCATTGCAAATAAGGCTGGTTAGGCTTTTAGGTCTATAGTTCCCAAGGTCGGTTGAGGGACCCTCTTTGTGCAAGGGGATTACAGTTGCTGTTTTCCACTCAGCTGGGACAAAGCCATTGCCTAAACTGAGATTGAATAACGTGCTCAACCGTTCCGCTAACTCCTGTTTTAGACCATTTAATGAGCAGCCTGGGATGCTGTCCGGTCCCATAGAGGCTGAGTTTTTGACCTTGGAAAGTGCAGCTATGACCTGCTCTCCGGAGATATTAGGTAGAAGACTGGTGACAGGTATGTTATGAGGTATGATTGGTGGGGACGGGGGGGGGGTTAAGGTTTTTGCCAGACCTGTCCACTAGCAGGTTGGTGATGTCCTCAGTTTCAGTATAAGTGTTTCCCTTCACTGCTAGTTCAGCACAAAGCTGGGCCTTCCCTTTTATTTTTTTTTTAATTTTTATTTAACATTTGTTAACCGGGAAAGTCCAACTTGGAATGAGCCAATTTTCAGTGGAGGCCCAGGAAGAAACATTCCAGATGCATCTTTGTAACGTGGAAGGAAACTGGAGCACCCAGAGGAAACCCACATAAACGCAGGGAGGACATGCAGACTCCACACAGAAGGCATCCCAGCCGAGAATCGAACCGAAGAACCTATTGCTGTGAGGTGACAATGGTTCCGCTGCACCACTGCGCCATCCAGATTTAGATTTTGGACGTAGCTAAAGAATGCTTTATAAGTTACCTTAGCTAGGGATGCTAATTTCTTTTCATAATTAGCTTTAAAGGACTTTACAAGATGTCTAATTTATTTGTTAATGGTTTGGAGGAGTTCTTTCTTTGCTGGGACTGTTCCTTTTTTTTTTTTTTTGACAGCAGTTTCTTTCTTTTATTGTATAACCTATTTATGCTGTACGTCCGCCAGGGTGGCTTATTTTTTTGTAAGGATCTTGATTTGATCCATTATGGTATGGCTGAATCTGTATAGATGTTAATACAGGAGATTTGTGTACACCTCAGTTTAGGGGTCATTGCTGTCAGTGTTGGCAGGGGTCTGAAACTATCGATGTCATCACTCAATAGGCTATAGTTTGCTTTGGAGAAATCTTTTAACCTTTTTGATCCTAAGGATAGGTCAGGTACAATCATTACTTCAAATGAGACTGATTTATGATCAAAATTTCCAGGGAGGGCCCCACACTTGTGATGGTGTAGCAATTTCCCATGTTGCCAAGCATTATGTCAAAGATGTTAAAGCCCCTTGTGTGGGTGCTGACTACTCCAGAGCATTTGTGGTAGCAAAATCCAAGAACCTTTGGGCGAGCACATTTGTACTCGTATATGTTACCCAGTCGATGATAGGGCAGTTAAAGTCACTCATGACCAAGGTATTTGGCTGTATTGAGAGAGACTCAAGTAGGTCTAGGTAGGTTGTGTGATTTTTGTGGTTCTTGGTGGTGGACCTACAGCTAACAATGACATGGAGGGGGGATCTTTCCTACAGTTAGTTGGACTTGGAGTAACTCTAGGGAGTCTTGCTGTTTAACCAGTCTAGAGGTATATATGTCTAATGAAGATGTGTATACTCCTCCTCCCTTGTTTTTTTCATGTTCGTTATGTGGTCTGAATGTGTGGAAGGTGTTGTAGTCCTGTATGGCTGGGCTACTGTCTGAGGCCTTGAACCATGTCTCTGTGACTGCCCAGACATCAGTAACTTCCAGGGTGAGAAGGGCTTCAAGTGAGTGCAGTTTCTGATTTAAGACTCCTAGAATTAAGCAGCATAACTCTCACTTTGTTTCTAGAGGATATTTTTACATCTGGAATTTTGTTCTTATGACATTGCCTAAAAAGGTACTATAGGGAGACAAGTGCCTTTGTTAGCAACCTAAAGCCGAGAGACGACAGGTGAAGACCATCTCTGGCAAAAGCAGTGTGGTCTGTCGACCATGTCATCCCAAGCTGTCAGATACTGGATCCCCCTGGATTGACACCAAAAGCTAAGCCAATTGTTGAAGTCAGTCATTTTTTTGTTTGTATTGTGGCATCATTCTGGGTGAGGAAAGAATTCTGCTTAGGGCTAGGGATATACCTGCCTGGGACACATAATCTGAAAGCTCCATCATGTCTCTCTTCATATTCCAGTGAGGTAGTGAGGTATGTCTCAAGTCATTTGCTCCAACATGGACTATGACAGAGTCATAACAGTACTAGTTAAGGCACTTGAGTAAATGTGTGATTTGGCAGATCATGGCACCTAACAGGCAGCTGATCGTGACCTTTTCCTTGTCCAGCCTAGTGAGGGAGACATCTGTGTGTCTCACTGTGGAGTCACCTTTGACAAAAGACATTTGGTTTAGATATGTTTTGTCTTAGGGTCTTATTTGGTGAGACACTGATGCTTGCGTTGTTATGTGTAGTAGGTGCTGTTGGGACTGTATTGTGTGCAGAAGGTTTGCATTTGGGCAGTCTTTGCTGTTTTGGTATATTTCTAGTGAGTACATCTGCATATGTGGGTTTATATGTTGTGTGATTTGTATGTGTGGGAGGTGGGATGTGGGTGCTGACAACCTGCTTAGTATATGGTTTGCTGTTACGCGAGAGATTCAGCATTGATTCCTCATTCATAGGAGAGATACATCTCTCACATATTGTATTTGCATGTTTTTGGAATAGTAGGTTGCCTGTATACATGAAGGAGTTGCTACGTTGTCTCAGGATGCCCATGTCAATCAAGCTGGCTTTAGAAAAGTGGCAAACTGACTTTCCATTATGACAGGTGTATTCTGTAATAAGAAGTGGAGGATGGACTAGATGGGCTAGGTTCTGTTGTAGAACTAGTAATATAATCTGTGGGAGGTTTAGGGGTTAGAAACCTGCACCAGCACCTCAAAAAGTGCAGCTGGGTTGTTCTCTGAGCAGCAATGCGTAACTGCATTGCGTACCAAGAAGCAGAGAAGTGTAGGAGGGTTCCCTAGCAGTTACCTAGGGAAAATTTGACTTTTAAGGTTTTGTGTCTATACCCCGCATTGCGCAGCTATATGCAAATGCTGTGTTTAAATATCCGCTAAGTAGAGCAGTTCTCAAACAATACAACCAATAGAAAACCCAAGACTGAGCCTTGTTCCAAGAATCCCCAACTCAAATGTGTCCTTGACTACACTCCTCTGCCTTAAGGGTGCAGGAGGGCCCTCTTAATGTAAGATGGCTGGCTTCAATGCTCGGAAAATACCAAACATATGTATCATTCTCTCTAAATATACACATGCACTCACACACACACACACACACACACACACACACACGTATGTATGTGTGTGTGTGTGTATGTATGTATGTATATATGTATATATGTGTATATATATATATATAGATATATATACACACACACACACACACACACATACACAGATATATATATATATATATATATATATATATATATATATATATATATATATATATATATATATATATATATACACACACACACATACACAGATATATATATATATATATATATATATATATATATATATATATATATATATATAATTTAGTTCTACTTTATAATCTCGAAATACTGATATCTTGAATTTCAGTATCTGGAGACCAAAAGGTTGAATTTTTAAAATTGCGAAACTCTATAACCACAAATCTGGAAATGTTGAATTCACGGTTATGGTGTTCCAGTATTTGTCGTGGGATTTTTATTAATATGTTTTAATTGTTTTTAATATATTGGTTATTGTTGTAATTTATGCACATTTATATGTAGTATTTTAAGGTGCATATATTAAATTATAGGGAACTTGAGTTTTAAAAACTGGTGACTAGTTAATTAGCTTGTTAAATAAACAACCAATGAGCTGTGTATCTCAAGATGGAGAGGTATATTTAAATGATTTTAAGCTCTTTATGCATTGATTCTGAAGAAGTCTCTGGCTATGAGATGAAAGCGCTTAATCCTTCAACTGTTTTATATTTTGTGAACAAATAAATTTACAAAGCGAATTGCTGTGGACTTAATTTCCTAACTTGTGGTTACATTGTGGACAGCCTCTATTGGAATACTGCCTAGTTTTGTTATAGTGGTGAACTGTTCTTCTTTTTTGATTCCTGGTTACGTGTCGTTTGTTGGCGTGTTTCCTGAGGAGTCCTTTAAAATGAGCAATAACAACAGCAGCTCCTTATTGTCAGAGCTTGCTAAATTGATTCAGAGTTATTTGCAAAATGGCTCTGCTGCCATTATCATTGATTCTGGAATCCCTTGTACGCAAAGCAGCCCAATTTCGGGGAAAGACATCGAGATGACGTCAGATGTGAACGACGCGAGCATGATGAGATCAGGAAGGCAAGATGGAGACTCATATGATGCGCGCACAACAAGGGAAACCCATTTGGGATCCAGGACTGCCTTACACTGCGGCGAGATTAATCCAGAGTGAAAACTATTGCTGGAACATTATGGGACCTTGGATTTTTATTCTTGGTTGGACAATTCCTTTACCAAGAAGGGTAAAAGTGGCCCTAAACATAACAAGCCTGTGGGGTCATTCAACGAACAATGTAAGAAACTAAAATACTGTTTAAATATAAAACGCTTGCTTTAGATAACTGTTATTTAGCACAATGTGTTCAGAAAAGTATTGTACGCAAAGGGTTATGATTAATTAAGTTTCCGAACAATACTGTCAAAGGTTCAGAATTTTATAATGTGGTACAAGGCATACTAAATGATTGTGGTATCTTAATTTTAAAAGCGATGATAAAAAAAACAATGAAGTAATTATGGCGGAACATAAAACCTTGATTGACAGTTTATATAGGGATATTAGCAATGATTTATTGTTCAAATGTGACTGAATATAAAAGTATGTATTTCAGAACTATGCAGGATGTAGATAATACTATTGAGAAAAAACAAAAAAGAAAAATATCAAAAATGGAGAGAGATCTATATGATTATGAACAGGGAAGTGCTTATCCAGTCGTTAATAATATATCAGTGGGACAGACCAAAAGAGGTGTTCCCAGAGGTAATAGATTTAGATTGGAATTTTCAAGATATCCACCTAAGGATGTCTACGAGGGTGGAATTACTAACAGAGGTGAAAGAGATCATGATGAGTATGTCTCAGAGTACTGTTACACTAATAATCATATGCAAAGTAGCCCTTTAGGAGCCGAGGGCCCACGGATGTCAGAGATAATACGCAACAGGCAAAATCAGTCAATTTATGCAGAAGCAATACATCATCATCCATATCCTTAGTGGACAGGGATGAACAATTTGATAGCCTGTCATGTTCATTATCTTATAAGCCGGCCATTAATGTATCTTTTTCTCTTGAACATCTGAGCATTGATAGATTATTGCTATTTAAAAATGATGTTACCAGCAATAATGTTTTTAACTTGTTTAATAGCTTTGAGACTTCCCAGATACCTATAGGGAACTGTGGTACTGTTTCAGTGTCTAAAGAGATACCAGGCCTGTATACTTTGGGAAATGTAGAACAGCAAGCTGATAGGACTATAATAAATAAACAAGATAATTTTATTATATGTAACTACACAGACCTTCAAGTTGACAACATATATTTTCATTGTTTTTAAAAGGATTTTCATTTGTACCAGTCAGTGCACCTAGATTGGAGGATATGTTAATAGATATTAAACTTTTTACAAGAAAGTTAAATCTGGAACATTTGTTCAAACTTAAATCTAATGTTTGTGGCAAAAATAATGCCTTGACAAGGAGAAGCACATTTAATCCTCCACTACAACAAGAAATATATAATTTTGAAGTATGTCTCACCAGCTTAATTAGAAGCAATTATTATCACTATAAGAATATTCATTCAAACGTATCCTTTGAAGAAAATAAATTATTAAAGGAATTAAGAAATGATGAGAGAATACATGTGATGAAACCGGATAAAGGGGGAGGGGTGGTCCTTATGGAGCACTGGGACTACACAGCGAGGATGTTTGAAATTCTTAACGATGTACGATATTCAGTGGTATCCAAAAATGAAGTGAATATTTCTTACAGAAAAACTGGCCTCATGTTAGAGGACAATCTAATGCAGGGCCTTATAGATATGGAATTGTACCAGTTTTTAAGGGTGCCTAACCCGATTATACCAGCTATCTTTGGAATTCCAAAGATAAATAAGGGGATTAAAAATCCACCCCTGAGGCCCATAGTTATATCAAGGAGTTCAAAAACACAACCCATGGCCATTTTTGTTGATGTAAAGGTCAAGAATTTCCACATAAAGTACCCTCATATTCTCATAGACTCTTGGGATTTCTTGAATAAAATTGCCAAAACAGAATTTTCTGTGAACTCTATATTTCTGACTGTAGATGTCAGAGATTTGTTTTCAGTGATTCCCCATGACATCGGAATGGATTGGTTTGAACAGATGATTTCAGAATTTGGGTTTCTAACAG
The DNA here is from genome assembly GCF_019279795.1 of Protopterus annectens. Lineage (NCBI taxonomy): Eukaryota > Metazoa > Chordata > Ceratodontiformes > Protopteridae > Protopterus > Protopterus annectens. The sequence goes on from NC_056731.1 coordinate 247,995,163, forward strand.
CTGATGAATATAGGTTAGTGTTGGAAAACATGGAAACAGTTCTAAAATATAATTATATATATTTCCAGGGAGATATTAACCATCAGTTAATGGAGTGGCTATGGGCTCCTCATGTGCACAGCTATATGCCAATATAGTTATGCTGTATTGGGAGAAACATTTTGTGTTTAGATCCCACTATTCAGACTACATCTGGGAATATTACAGATTTTTGGATGATATTCTTATAGTGTGTGTGGGGGGGGATGAAGACTTGATACCAGAATGTATGAATTATTTGAATCAGACTACCAATTTGTTGGAGTTTACTTATAACATTGATGATGAGGAGACTCATTATTTGGATGTTAAAAGATCAAAAGACAAATAATATAATACATACAAGTCAAGTATATTCCGAAAGAAATGCTTCTCCAACTCCTATTTGCACAATGATAGTGACCATCCATCAATTTTAAAAAACAATATTGTTAAAGGCCAGATGGTTCATATTGCCCGGATGACATCTGATAGAGATGAATTTCTGAAAGAAATGGACTTCGTCCATCAGTTATTTAAGGAAAGGGGGTATCTCAATACGGTTATAAGCCCTATAAAAGAGAGTATTATTCAAGGTTGGGGCAATACATATAAGCCAGTACTGAATAGTGATAGTATGTATAGACAGGGGGGAGAGAGCATTCAAGAAGGTAAGGAACAATGTTCGGAGTCTAATCCATATTTGATATTGACCTACCATAACAACATCGGATGGGTCAAAAGATGCATAAATACTATTTGGAATATTTTTAAGAGAATACAGTCCAAGGTTGAAAGTTTTTCTAAACCCCTGAGAATTAGTTTCAGGAGGAACAAGAATCTCAAAGAAATTTATGAACAGAAGAAGGCAGGGACAATTATGGGAATTAGTACTAGAATAGGTACATTCAAATGTGGGAGGTGCGCACAATGTACACATATATCTGGCAAAAAAGAACTATATATCCCTGGTATCAAATATTTGTTGAAGGCCAAGAAATATGTTAGTTGCTATACTAAGGGGGCCTGTTGTATAGTATGCTGGGCATACTATATAGGCAAGACAGAACGATGCCTTAGGCAACGCATATATGAACATATGAGGAACGTAAATAAGAAAAATGAGCACAATGCATTATACGGGCACAAATTAGCATGCCACCAAGCGGAATTTAAGTTTTGGGTGCTGGAAGAAGTAATACCCAATGAGAGGGGAGGCAACTGGGAAACTAAATTAGAGTTTTGTGAGTTGATATGGCAACTTAGGTTGGATGTGGTTCACTATCCTGGTCTTAATGACCATTTATTCATTACCCCGGTTCTCAAATTGAAAGCAGCAGACCTAAAAAGGGTAGAGAGAATTAATTGAGCATTATTTTAATTCAATATGTGTTTGTATGTGTTTACATGTATTATGCATTTTTAAATGTATATAAATGTATGTATAAAATTTTTATTAATGTTTTAATTGTTTTTAATATAGTGGTTGTTGTAATTTATGCACATTTATATGTAGTATTTCAAGGTGCATATATTAAATTATAGGGAATTTACGAAGCAAATTGCTGTGGATTTGATTTCCTAACTTGTGGTTACATTGTGGATAGCCTCTATTGGAATACTGCCTAGTTTTGTTATATTTGTCGCGGGATGTCGTGTGTGCAGTATGTACGGTTAATGTTGCATTTGGCTGGTATGTAAGGTAAGTGAGTATTTTGTTATGGTTTAAGGTATTTGAGTGTATGTGAATGTGTTTGAAAGTTTTATGTGTGGGTTTGGGTAAGCAGGTAAAAGTATGAGTGTTTAAGTGTTGAAAGTGGTGGTGTTTGTATATTTGTGATGTGTGTATGCGAGGGTACTGTAGAGTGTGTAGTGGTGAGTTTGCTGTCTTTTTCTGTGTGGTGTGATCTTGGAGTTAGTATATATAAGTAGGGTGGGGGGCACAGCCCCCCACATGTGGGGTGCAGGGTTTTTAGGTTTGTTGATTTGTGTTTTTGTATTTGTATGTGTTTTGTTTATTGTAGTATGGGTAGGATGGTGTATGTGTTGTGTTGTGTATGGTGTGTTTATGTTGGCGATTTTGTGTTTCATGGTTTCGAGATTTCAAGCGTTTGACTTTATGGTCTCAAGATACTGAAATTTAAGATTTCAGTATTTTGTGATTATGAAGTGGAACCATATATATATATATATATATATATATATATATATATATATATATATTTAGAGACACACACACACACACACACACACACACACACACACACACACACACACACACACATAAAATGTTGCCATTTTGCAGATCTTCATTTATAGTCTGTAATCTAACATTCGGCAGTGATTGGATTCCGACGGTGTTATAATACTCCATAGTATAACAAAATATTATAGCATCTTGAGAATCTGTCTTTACATGTGGCTGTAAAAGGACCCTTATGTCCACTGCAGTTATTATAAAAAAGAAATTAACACTATTAAAAATTGCTGTACAAAAGAGGAGTGTTGCTGTTGTTTTTTGTAGGTAGTCTACCACTTCACTGTTCATATTTTTTTATCGTTTCTTCATCAGAAAATGCATCTGAACTGAGACCAAAAAGTGCACTAGATGGTGAATGTAATGAGATGTTCCTGCTCAGGTAAGAAAACTTTAGTTGGTAAGTTACAGTTAAAACTAGCCATCGTTACATGCTTGGCTCACACTTACCATATTTTTTTATACAGTCCTGATGGGTGCATACATTTTCAGAATGGAAACAGTCTTCATTTTTGTTTTGCTGTCTCTCTGGCTTAGAGAGATGAAGGCTTAAATGTGGTTCACACAGTGATTATTGGCTTGGGCTTTGGAGGAGTCCGGCAGAGAGGTTTACAGTGAATGGATGACATCAGCTAACTTATCCTGGGGAGGAAGGCATTCTACCACACCACAAGCAGTGGCAGGATAAGTGTACATTGGGTTTCAGTATGAGCCCACTGCATATTTTTAAGGCTATGTATAAATGCATGTGTTCACTTTGATTCACCTTCCTGACTGTTTTAAATTATGTATTTTTTTTGTTTAATACTGCACTACAGCATTCGTTAAGAGTTTGTTTCTAGTTTTGAACATTTTTCCAATAACCAGTGAAACAAATGTACCCTAACCAATAATGACAAAATTACCCATTTCAGAATGTTTCAACCATAAAAAGTCACTGAAACTGCTGTCATTATAATCTACCAATATCTGTACTCCTCATTTACAGCCACTTTAATGACAACATGTGTATCACATTTCTGATTGTGATAAACATGGCCACACTGAAATATTCCAATTTGTTTTACACAAATATACACTAGTCATGCAAAGTCAACTTTATCCCAGCAATTAGGGAATGTCAAGCGACAGGTGTGAGATTCAAGCTGTTTTATCCAGCTGTCTTCAGGGTGTTTTTTTCTGGAGGATCAAATACATTTTTCATGCATAACAAGCTAAGGAGGAAATAAACAAGTTTATCCAAAAAAAGTGAGCCAGCAAGCAGAAATGGATTCTGCTTCTCATTCTTTTGCTAGTCAAGTTCATAGAAAGACTTTGCCAGTGAAAGCTTTAGCAGTGCTCCAAAGGAAAATGCTCGAGAGACAGAAGAAAAAAACAGGAGTTGACTAGAAGACTCAGGAGTACCTTGGTCATGATCTAGGGTCTGGTGTTGGGAGATGGAGATGAATAGGAAGAAGTCCAGCAACATTGAAATTGGTGAATAAATTGAGACTATACAACATGAATCACATTTTGGAAATATGGCTTTATAAGAAAAAGTGGCTAAAAAAGACTGGACTTTTGTGGAATTTTTTTGTTAAACTTCTAGTTGGACTATAAAGCATATACCTCACTTTATGGCATTAATGTTTAGAAGGACACTAAAATGAAAATGTAAAAGAATGGTGACTGTAAGTAAAGTAGTACAAATGTCCAGCACTCAAACGTCCGCATAAAAATCTTTATTTCAAAGTGAAATAAGTCGCCAAGATTCTGGTTGCACTGAAGATGACTTTTTTGATGAAACTGGTATTATGTATTTGCTCTTATCTTGGCTGTTTGTTATGTTTTGAAATAAAGAGTTTTATGCTGACGTTTGAGTGCTGGCCGTTTGTGCTTCTTTGGATATTAGTTCAGTTTGGACATGCATATGTTCCTTACTTGCGTGGTTTTGTTTTTGCAATTGTTAGTAAAACAGTTTTTGTTCTTATTAGTAGTTGTATAAAACATTTCATGATATAAACTGCATGTTATATATAGTAAAGCAGTTTTGCATATTGTGTAGTTTGGGATATTTTAAATGTGGGGGAGTCTTTTCACTGTTGTATGTGCTAAAGATGTTAAACAAGTACTTTTTAGTTGTAAGAAATATAGCCTTTACAGTATAACAAGTGAAGAAAGGCTGGACAAAAGCAAGTTTAATGTTGATGCTGTGATCTTGGGCTGCTGTGGTAGGGTGGGGTGTAAACATGCACTGATTGTATTATATGTAGAATTAAGATTTTTATTTTTGTATGTTTACACAGGGAGTGTCTAGATTAATGCCTTTGAGTTAAGATATATATTATACACATATGCTGCTTGTAAGCAAGATAAAATGATGAAAACCACAAAAATGCTAAGTTTCTTAGATCTGTAAAGATATTAGCCTGTTTTTCCCATTAGTAAATATTCTGTGGGAGTTGAGAAGTTTGCATTTTAAGGCAGCTGCACATTCTTTTCTGAGTGAAATTGACAAAGATGCATTGCTTGAGGCAAGCTGTCTGCAAGTGCAAGGAAATAATCTTGACAGTTCCGAACAACCCTTGCTGATGGAAATGCAAACTGTAAAGGTACAATGGCAAGGTGTTCAGTGAAAAATAAATTTTGAAATTATGGGAAAAGAATAAGTGATAGCTGCCTCCCTGGCAACCTTAAAATTTTAGTGCACTTAGCAGAACATTGTACAATTTAGTTTTACTCAAAGATAGCCAGTGCACATTTTCTTAAGGCTGAAAGATGCAAGCTGTTTTTTTTTTAATCTGGGAGGGGAATAGAGATATAAAAAGAACAGACAGCAATCAGTGTAAGTGGGAATGTAGCATGGAATTTCACATGGGTAACCTTAATTTTAGCTTATGTAATGCTTGTGGGTGTAGCTGTCAATTTAGAACAGTTGTTCCTACCTGGAGGGTAAAACTTCATTTTTTGAAGATGTACATAATGTTGTTTGTTCTAAGTTACTAGGAAATTGGTCTGTTTTGAAAATGTATTTAGTTTTTTGTTTGAGTATTTTTATTAAAACAAAAGGTATTGAAAATGTGACATAGGTTAAAATGGAGATGAGAAGAAACAGTCACCTATAAATAATATGTGGAAAGAATAGCTTTTTATCCTGATGGCTATGCTAGCCATAATATCCTAGAATGTAAATGGCCTTACAGGTGTAGACAAAAAGGAAGGAGTATTGAATTGTATTAAAAATGCAGAGTGCAAATAGCGATGTGCAGGAGACAGATTTGGAAAGAAATGAGCAAGTGAATTTGACAAAGAAAGTATTTCAGGATAGATATTCTGCAGAATATCAGGGACAAAGGCAAGGGGGATTAAGTATACTAATTTCTAGAGGGGTTCCAATAGTGACAGAGGAGGAAAAAAAACAATAATGGCAGATTTGCGGTAATAAGGAGCTATAGGCAGGGGAGGAGGGTGATATTGGTATGTATTTATATTCCACCAAAAACTGATATTAGGGAGCTTAAGAACACTTTGGAAGAAATGATCAGCTTACTGCAGGAAATATCATTTATAAGTGGGGGCTGGAACTTTATTTGCAATAATGAGGATGTATCAGGAAGACAGATAAAAGAGGGTGGATTTCTGAAGAAATTTATGAAAATATTTGGTATGGAAGATGTAAATTCAGTAGCAGAAATTTTGATTTTATTCCCCAAGGTACAGTAACTGGGCTAGAATAGATTGAAATTGTACTTCAGAGGAATATTTACACTTAACTGAAAGCAGCAACACACATCCAATAACTATCTCAGATCATGTACCAATAAAAGCTAAGAGACAAGTAGAGGGTAATGAAGTAAAAATGAGACACTGGTACTTTTCCACCTATTTGTAAAAAAAAAGAGGAATGTAAGAATGGATAGTAGACATTATTCAAGAGTTATAAAGGAAAATAAAAATGTATTCAGAAGTTATAGCTAGTGAGTGGGATAAGATAAAAATTAAGTTTAAAAACAGAGTAGATATAAAAGAAAAATAGATGTGGTTAAGAAGTAATATGGATTACCTAGAGGGGCTGACAAAGGTTAAAGGTTCATAGGTCCATAAGTTGCTATTAGGCTATCAGCCCTAGGGCCTATACAAACCTAGCCATAACAGTTCCCCTCCCTGGCTATTTCTTCCCACACTATCTACTTCCCTGGACCCTTGTCTAGCAGGGCGACTGATGTGATCCCCGGGGTGAATTTCCTTTCTCCCATCCAATTGTCAAGGTTCTTTTTGAAGAGGGACAAAGAGGCGCTCTGCTTGACATGTATGGGCAGTCTATTCCAGAGTCTGGGGAGTCTCCGAGTCAGGAACTTATCCATCCAGCATGTTTTGTTTATTGTGATGACAAGGTTTAGATCCCTGGAGCGTGTGGCTTTGAGGGATTGGGATTTCTTTAAGTGTAGCATGTCCAACAGCTCTGGGTTTGACATGGCCTTGTATGTTAAGCAGAGATCACCTCTGAGTAGATGACGTTTTTTATGAGGTTTCCTTACTGGGGGGGTGGAGGTGGGATGTGGATGTTAAGGGTTATTAGCTTATGGTCAAACCTGACCAACGAGGTGGTGACCATAGGTGTGGAGCATCGATTTCCCATGTTGGTAATGACCAGGTCTAGGATATTGGAGCCCCTGGTGGGGACTATGGATTAGTTGATCCAGGGCATTGGAATTTATGAATTACAAGAACCATTGGGCAAAGGTGTTTGTACATGAGTAGTTTTCCCAGTTAATGGCAGGGTAGTTGAAATCACCCTGTATTAGGTTGTTTGGTTGTATTGTAATATTTTCCAGTATGTTTAGAAAGGTGTAGTGAGAATCTTGGGGCATGGTGGGGGATTTTTAGCAAACTGCAATTTGTATTGCAGTCTTACCTAGTGTTAGTTGCACCTGGAGAATTTCAGACGCATTGTGTTGGGCAACTAGCCTGGTGGTGTGAATATCCTTGGTGAATATGGACACTCCTCCACCTTTAGTGTTTCTGTCCTGGTTTGGTGGCCAAAAGGTGTGGTAAGAGTTGTAGCCTGGTATTGCAGGAGTGCTCTCTGGAGCCTTGAACCTGGTCTCAGTTACTTCACAGATATCGATGTTCTCCATTTTTAGGAGTGCCTCGAGAGAGTGCATTTTGAGGTTTAGACTTATAGCATTGAGTAGCATTACCTTCAGAATTTGCATGCTTGTACCTGTTACAGTGGTGGTTTTGTCCTTTAAACTTTGCCTAAAAAAAGGCACTATAGGGGTGGCAAGATCTTAGCCAGTAACCTGAATCCCAGGGGCAACAGGTGCAGACCATCTCTGGCAAAGCATCATGGTCTGTCGATCATGTTGTCCCAGGCAAACAGATACTGGGTCCCCTTTGAATGACACCAGAAGCTTAGCCAATTGTTGAAGTCAGTCATTTTGTCCTTATATTGTGGTATAATTCTGGGTGAAGGCAGGATGCTACTCAGGGCTAGGGTCATACCTGCCTGGGTCACATGATCTGAGAGCTCTTCCATGTCTCTTTTCATGTAGTCCAGGGAGGTATGTCTCAAGTCATTCACTCCAACATGGAAAATGACAGAGTCATATTTGTACTTCTGGAGTGACTTGTGTGCATGCGTTATGTGGCGGAACTTGGCACCCGACAGGCAGCTGACTGTAATTTTCTCCTTTTTCAGCCTGGTGAGTGGGACATCAGTGTGCCTGACTATAGAGTCACGTGTGACTAAAGTGTTAGGTACGTTGTCGTGCCATAGGGGCTGTTGCTGGGCGGCACACTGGTGTTGTGAGCTATGTGACACTTTGGTTGTGATTGGTGTTTGTTTGCATTTCAGTTTTGGAGGTCCTTGTTGCTTGGGCAGGTTACAGTTAAGGGCCTTCACATATGTGGATTTAATGTTGCTATGTGTGTGTGTGGTTGTTGGTGGTGTGGGTTTAGAAGGGCTATGTGTTGCTTGAGGTGTAGTGCAGTTTGTTAACCTTCTCCTCTTGACTGTCTTGCACAATCTTGGGTGGAGAGAACTTTGCTTCCAGTTTGGCTATGTAAGTGCATCTCTCACAGGTTGTAGTGATGGGTGGTAGGAGGAGAGTGTCTGTGTACATGAGGCAATTGCTGCATTGCCCCAGTATGCCCAGACTCACCAGATGGACAGGAGAAATCACCAGAAGCTGACCCTTAGACATGCCTGGTTTGGTGCTTTTTTGTAAAATACAGGAGCTGTTTTCCCTTGCCTTAGCAAGGTACTTTGCAATTATAGGCTGTTTAGTGCCTACAATTAATTTCTCCTTATTAACAAGGAGAGTTGAGTGCTTGTATCAGTTTAAGGTTTCCTAGTGCTTCCAGGTATTAGAGCAAGTGCTAGTCACAGGGATGCTTAAAGGTAAGATGAAAAAAATGGTTTATCCTAAACTGCAGTGTGCAACTAGAGACGTTAGATGTGAAAGTAGGTAACTTAAGTTTTACCTGTCTAAAAAGTTACATTTTAGTGGAGAGTCACTATTTTTAAAACAGCAAGATAGATTGAAAGGGGGTGGTCACTTTTGAATTCTGGTACTATGGAATACAGTAGAATGACCAATAAATTAAAATAGTAGAAGGGGAGTGATTTCACAAAATGATAATTTTCTGCTTACTCATGCAAGCCAGTGAAAGCAGAGAGGAAATGAGATATATGGTCAAATTAACATAAAAGGCAGGCAACTAGAACATGACAGTAAGCGGTTGGGTGGGTGGGGGAAAATTTTCTGCCTGACTCACAAGAGACAGAGCTGTGGTCTGTTTTGAAGTTTTAATATGCAGTTAAAAGCTGAATACAAGTAAAACACAAGGTAAATAAAATAAATCACAGTATTCAAAATATAAAAAGGCAATAAAGTAATACAAAACACAACAAATAAAAAGCAAACTAACCTTTCCTTCACAGCAAAGTGTATCAGAGTCTGGTGAGCTTTTCTTGTAAAGCTCTGAAATGTTTTATTTTACCCCTTAAACAGAAGGTTTAGTTCCTAGCTCTACCACCTTAGTTCACAAATGATTAACCTTAAGTGACCTCTTCTATATTATGTATGAGTCCTTAATTGATCAGTTCTAATTTCTGCCTGATTCACAAGAGACAGAGCTGTGGTCTCTTTTGAAGTTTTAATATGCGGTTAAAAGCAGAATACAAGTAAAATGCAAGGTAAAGAAAACAAATCACAGTATTCAAAATATAAAAAGGCAATAAAGTAATACAAAATACAAGAAAAAAGTGATCTAACCTTTCCTTCACAGTAAAGTGTAGCAGAGTCCGATGAGCTTTTCTAGTAAAGCTCTGAAATGTTTTATTTTACCCCTTAAATAGAAGGTTTAGTTTCTAGCTCCACCACCTCAGTTCACAAATGATTAACCTTAAGTGACCTCTTCTGTCTTATGTATGGGTCCTTAATTGATCAGTTCTAATTTCTGCCTGACTCACAAGAGACAGAGCTGTGGTCTCTTTTGAAGTTTTAATATGCAGTTAAAAGCAGAATACAAGTAAAACACAAGGTAAAGAAAACAAATCACAGTATTCAAAGTATAAAAAGGCAATAAAGTAATACAAAATACAACAAATAAAAAGCAAACTAACCTTTCCGTCACAGCAAAGTGTAGCAGAGTCTGGTGAGCTTTTCTAGTAAAGCTATATACATCTAGTAAAGTATTGCAGAGTAAGGGGAATCTCACAGAAAAAGAAGAGGTACAAATGCAGAGAGCTAAGGAGAAAATAATGGAGTATCTGGATAATATGGTAAAACAAATCTAGAAAGGCTAGATTTAGAATGGCAGTTAAGATTGAATGCCACCAGTATGCCAGGTATGAATGAAAATTGTTCTTTGACTAGTGTTAAGTTAAGGTCTTCTAAACTGCTTGTTTTTATAACATGATGGGTTTTATGACAAGGTGACATGAATTGTAATCGTGTAGTAACATTAAGATTTTTATACGTGTGTGTGTACAGATACAGTCTTTACTTGAAATTTAATTGGTTATGAACACAGCTCTCCATTTTAGCTTAAGGTATGAATATGTATGGTTGTATATACATATACTTTTTAATATTTTAATGATGTGCTTTTAAAGTTAATGGGAACAATTGAGTGATCACGACTTAATTTTATTTAGTTAAATGAGCAACTTTGACTCATGGCTTTACTCTGAAGAAGCCCATGAAAGCTGTTGGGTGAAAGTGCTAAGTGTGTTTATTTGATTATTAAATCTTGAGTCTGCTGTTATGGTTGACGATGGTGTTCTTTTTTACCTTTTATGTTTTCATGTGTTTTCCATTTTTATGAGTGTTTTTATTTTGTTGAATTAGTGTTTTGGAAACTGTATGAAAGTTTGTATGAAGCAGAGAAATGTGGAAATAAATAAGGGCACAATGGAAATATTTATGGATGATGTAATTATTCCAAAGTTAGAAGACTATGAGGCTCAGTAACTAACAGTTAAGATAGGAGAGAGGAAATAAAACAGTGATATATAATCAGTCTCCACAAAAGTCCCCAGCAACAGGTATTCTAGTGGAAGTTAGGATGTTAAGAGGGAAGAAAAATAATAAACATCTAGAAGATTTTGTGCAACAGTATTCTAAAAAGGAGAGGCGTCACCAACTTCTTGAAAGAAAGATGTGGTGGCTGTATTACCTGAGGACAGTAATGACTCATCAGACTCAGCTTCATACAGATCCGTTTTAATTTTAAACCATGATTATGAAGTGGTTATGTCTATGCTAGCTAAAAGAATGACAAGAGTGTTGCCAAAGTTGATAGATATGGTGAGCAATCAATGTGGTTTTGTAGAAGAGAGGCAAACATTTGACAGCATTAGTAGAACAGTGATGATCCAGAGGGAAGCAGAATGTAAGAAAATACAGCCGTTATTGGCGGGTCTTGATGAAGAGAAATCATTTGACAGAGAAAGCCTTTGACATAGTAAGCTGGGATTTTGAGTAGGGCACTAGAAGCATTTGCATTCCCTGATAACCACAATAAGGTTAATTAGGAGGATTTATGAAGGATCAGAGCCAAGAATTAATTCGGATGGTCCCTCTCTGATAAGTTGTTTTTGAAGAGAGGAGCCAACTAGGGATGCTGTCTTTCTCTTTTATTTACTTTATATTTTGAGACATTGACAAAGAAAATAAGGGACTCAGAAATGCAAGGATATAATTGGTCTGGTTATTGTGAAAAGTTGGCTTTATTTGCAGATGATATTATTTTGTACCTGATACATTCAGAAAAGGCATTTCACTGTTGTTGAACATTTTGAGATGGTTTCCAGTCTCTTCAGGATATCAAATTAATGAGATAAAACAAAGGCTGTAGCTGTAAATTATGTACCCACATATAAATTGGTTCAGCAATACCCATGTTTACAGGACCATGATATGATGAAGTATGTAGGAATATGGATTAAAAAGGCTTCTATTATGGCAGCTAAGGATATGTGAGAAGAGACTAAAAAAAGATAATGTAAAAATTAAGAAACTGGAAACTCTTATTTATGGATATGGAATGTTAGATGCATGCAACAAAAATGTTTTTAGTCCCTTTAGTCTTGTATATGTGTCAGGCATACTTTTATCAACCTGAGTAGAAGCTGTGGACAAACATTCATAAAGAACTGCAGGAATTTATCTCGGAGGGAAAGAGGGTAAGATTTAAGTGAGATAATTTAATTCATCCAGTAGAACAAGGTGGTTTAGATTTACCTGGTTTGAAGGGATATTTTAAATCTACACAGTTAATGATTATATAAATAACAGAAGCAGAAGGTTATAATTCAGTGTGGAAAGGAGTGATGATGAAGCAATGAGGAGGTTCAAGAAAAAGAGAGAGAGAGTGGGATTTTGGATGCAGATCCTTAAGGAGAATAATAACTACCATACAGAATATTATATTCATAAAGTAGCTGAAAGTACTTTAAGAACTAAGCTAATACAAGAGTCTAGAAAGGGTATTTTACCAATAGGAATGACTGCAAGCAGGGATATAGAAAATAAGCAAGAGGGGGCTGGAATTTACTGGAGAAATGTAGTAAAGGAACCAATATATTGGGAGCAAATAACTCAAGCAGGAAAGGTAATATAGTGGGATGAGGCCAAGAAGACATTTGTATTGCATGCTACAGACTACCTTCCCTACCAGGGCTTGAACTCAGGGTACAGGCAAAGAGCAATGTATAGGGGGATTGTAAGTGAAAGACCTGCTCTGGTAGAGTTTCTAGTTTAATCTAGAAGAGAAGCAGCTGTTAAAAGGGGATAATTAGTAGGACATATAAAGTACTGCACAGTAAGTATAAGAATCAGTCCGAGGAGGTTAGAGACTGGAAAAGCAATTTATAAGAAAACAATGGGAAGACATATTTACAGCTGCCAATTATTGCAGTCAAGTCCAGAAAGTTTAGGATATTTGCCTTTGTGTTTGCATATGCATTTTTATACCCTAAGCAGACTTAAAGATTTTTTCTTCAGGTAGATAGAAAATGTTGGAGGTATGATTGGAGAAGAAAGGGGTAACTGGGAGCTTATGTTTTTGGAGTATAGTGAGTTGGCAAATTTTAAAAATACCTACAGAGTACTCATCAGAAATACTAGGTGAGCAAATAGTTGTAAGTCAGGAAATACTGGGCGGCGCAGTGGTGCAGCGGTTAATGCTGTCGCCTCACAGCAAGAGGTTCTCCGGTTCGATTCTCAGCTGGGGTGCCTTCTGTGTGAAGTTTGCATGTTCTCCCTGCGTTCGCGTGGGTTTCCTCCGGGTACTCCGGTTTCCTCCCACATTCTAAAGACATGCTTCTGGAGCATTTCTCCCCGGGTCTCCGCTGAAAACAGGATCTGTGGAACCTAGTTGGACTTTCCCGGTCAACAAATGTTAAATAAATAAAAATAAAAAAATAAAAATAAAATAGTTCTTTTGAGCTGGGATACAGGATTTGAATTGCCTAGCCATAGCAAGGCCTTAGTAATTTTAATTAAGTTGGCTGTCAAAAAAATCATTTACTAGAAAATGGAAATCAAGTCTAAGCAACTGTATTTGAAGTATTGAAGATTATAAAAGAGATAAAAGAATTGGAAGAAGGATCTTTAGAAAAGGGAAAAAGCAAATTACACAGAAGTAAATGGAAATTGTGGGAATAATATATGCATAGTAATGTTCAAGAGAAGGAGTGAGGTTTAAGGGAAGGTAGGAATTCAGCAATTTATTTAATATTGGTCTGATGGTAATTAAAAGAAAGAAAACATTTGTGTTGTATAATGTATACAAGTGAAAAAAATAATATGGTTTGTTTTCTTTTATGTTAATGTGCGATTGTCTGTGTCTGAAGTGATACTTTCATAAGGATGTTTAAAAAAAAGAATAGCTATCCCCTTTGATATTGCTCGGCACATGTCTGACTTATCTGAGTGGATAATAATGCCATATTGCTGCAGCTTATGCCTTTAGGATCAGTACATGTGGATTGTTGTCAGTGAGGCCCTGTGTTGGGTTAAGGATGGACCACACCCTCCCGTAGTATCTTGTTACGTGGCTGTCTCTCCCCAGCTGCCACAAAACAGTGCTCAAACCTCTCAATGTGTGCATTATTTTCTGCTTTACTTTTACAATTATCAGAGAAATGTGGATTTAATGTGAAACTTTTATTTCACATTTTGCAGCAAAAAAAAAACCAAAAAAAAAAAAACAAAACTGACAATAATTTCCTAAAATAAAACAAAACACTCTCACATTGAAAGCATACTTGGCATAAGCAACAGTAAACTCCTTTTTCCTTCAAAGTCACGTTTATTAAAAAGCCATCAGACAACCCATTAAACTACAGGAGACATTCTGGGCTTCCTAGTCAAACATCAGCTTTGTGAATGTTGCAGAAATTCAAAAGACAAATGTGCAATGGATTTGCTATTTGCTAACAGCTTTTGACAACCCACTGGACACAAGTGTCCCTTTTCAGGGGCAGCTCAGGAGCACTGTTGGTGAAGTGGCTTGCTCGGAGTCACACAGTACACAAACTAAAGCCAAGGGAATCAAATCCTGTACTGCAGGAAGCTGCTCATTAACAACTCTTAGCGTAACTCATCTTCACTAAGTGTAAGACAAACTGCTGTACCCCAACATGGTGCATTTCACACCTTTGTTTCTAAAAAAAAAAAAATATGCTGAATTCAAAGTGCATTCATAGTTAAAATATTTAGCATTAAACTTGTAGACTTCATGCTGCCCAGTTTTTCATAGCCAAAAAAAGCACACTGTAATAGCAACAAAACAATGAAACCAAGGATGGTACCCAAAGAACATTTATGTATAATTGCTTACCAAGGTAATGCACTGATGTCAATGGGGCATTTGCAGGTACAACACAGTTGAATAGGATCACATAAGAAATGAGTGCACATATTTACAGATACAAGGATATGCTAAAAAACATATATGTGTACATATTTGCAGTTGCAAGTGTGTGTTACAACATTTAATTCAAGAAAAAGGTCAACAATGTCAAGATGGATGGAAAAATGGAATTATCCTTAGCAGAGTTTTATGGATGAAATATAGCCATAATTATTGAGATGGCTTATGTTACAGGGATAGCAGCTTATCATTATATAGAGAGGTATGAAGACATTGGAAGAGGCAAGTGAGAATATTTGTGAAGACATTAGAAGCATAGCTGTCAACTTCCATCACCAAAATGAGGAACACTAGCCCTCATAATGTGGAACAAATGGGCAAAATGTGGAACACATACTAACAGCTTACTAACGACTTCAACTAGGAAGGTCATAGGGTGGTTAAAATATGCTGTCTTTAGTTATAAAAAAGATCTTTTAATGAATCATTAAGATTCATTTCTATTTAGCATGGATATCGGTTAAAAAATTCCCAACACTGAATGTGTGACAGACCCTTTCAATGTGGAACTTTGAGGAACATAAACTTTTTAAGGTGCTGAATGAGGTATGTTCCTCATAATGAGGTACACTTGAGAGGTATGATTAGAAGAGGCTAGTGAGAATAGTTGCATTAAAGGATAGCATGAGGTGAAGGTATAGAAAAGGTGGAAGAGGAGTTGAAAGAAGAAATGTGAGTAAGATGGGAGCAGAAGTGGGAAGTAGGATGAATGAGAGGCAGTAGGTAAAGCAGATGAGAAGTTGAGCTAAGGAAGGATGAAATAGGGATAAAGGGGGAGTATGAGAGAGCTGCAGGGTTCATGTAACTTGACCCACGTGAGTGCAGCTGTACTTTGCTTGTGTGAAGAGATGTTCCTTGGGCTGTTGTCTAAAGTCAGAATACTTTTGGATGTCTTATATTCAGAGAGATGAATGGAGTCCCATAGTTTAGGTGGTAGGATGGCGAATGCTTGGTCAGTGTGTTAGAGTTTACTTTTTAGAGTTAGTAGGGTGGGTTGAGATTGTGAGATACCCCTAAGATTATATTTAGGGATTTTTGGTAAAACATTTGAATGAGATGAGGAGATATCTCAGCAGAAAGGGCTTTGTGAATTGATCCTAGAAGGATGTTGGCTGTCAAATGTACTGGAGGCATTTAGGTTTGGCTAGAGTTATGCAACGGTGTACATTATTGGAGGAGTTAGTAAAGAACTGGCAGAATTAATTGGAGATGGTTTGTAAGGTGGTAGCATTTTTATTTGAAGCTGTAACTATAATGTGTAATCCATATTCATTTTAAGATAAAGCATAAACCTTTGCCTATGGCAGCTGTGGCTGGCTTGGTTAGAAGAGGTAATGGCCTGTTCGCCCATAACAGTATCATGCTTATCTTTTTGCATGGCTTTGTATGTTTAGTTGAAAGTTAAGAGATTGGTGTAATGAGATGTCAAGGTTTTTGAAGTATGTTGTAGTTTCTAAGGTGGTATTGTTACATCCTTAATATTAAGGAAGCTGGGTGTTTGTTTATTTTTTAGCTGGTTCTAAATAGCATTCCTTTTGTTTTTGAGGGACTAAGGATGACTTTCTCGCCTATAAACCACTCGTCGAGAGTTTGGAGATAATTTTGGTGCTGAGTTTGTATACCAGAGGGGAATCTGTTTGCCCTGTAGATAACCATGTCATCTGCATAAAGAATTAGAGGGATCTGAGGATGATCGGATGACAGTTGATAAATATGGAAATGAGCAGAGAGGTAAAGTGGAGCCCTGGGAAATAATATTTTCTAATGCTGACAATACTACTCCAGTTGTAAGTACTTTTGCCAGACTTTTACTGTCTGTAGGAACTGGTTGGATGCCCTTCCTTATTACCATTGCAGTATTCATTATCCGTGGGAATCACCTGCCAAGGATAACCCAATGTCTTGCCAGTATACAAGTCTTTACATCCTCCAGCATTTTATGTCAGGTGTGTGCTCCTCACGCAGGCATAGGGCATAAAGGTGATGTATGCACATTCAGAACTGAAGTGCCCCAGGAGAACTAGTGCAACCCCAGGAGAAAGAGCATGCACATCCAGGGGAAAGAGAAACAGAAGAGAAATGGGGCAAGAAGGCAAAGCCCCCAAATACTTGCATTTCTTATGCTAAGGAGATTTATGTTTAGACATAAACTCCATGATTGTTACAGGGAGCTATTTCATCCACATATCTCTTTTAGGAATTTGTAATTCTCCCCAGCCCATGTTTGCCTTCCTCTTAATGTAACAAAATGTCATGTTTAGTGTCACAAAAGGTTACATCAGCTTTTTTCTTGAGATTCTGTGCCTTCTTTTATCTCCAAACAAGATGTAAAAGTTTTCAGTAGTATTAATGATGTATTTCTCCTGGCATAGCAAATAATATAAACTTTGTAAGATAGTATCCAGTTTTGACTTGTTTAGTTTACATGCTAAACATCTGTTGAACTTCCTTCATGAGTTGACACAAGTGGATGTTTCCAGTATTTAAAACTCTTTTCCACACTATATCATTTAGATAACATAATGTTTGTGCTCTAATCTTTTGTTGAAAAGTATCACTGTATCAACTGAAACAGTTCAGCACTAAAAACACTTGGTTTTTCTGGCTTGACTCTAAGCTTAACTTTTAATATCACATTCAAATTACTAAGACAAAAGTAAGCAAACTCTTCTTTTGGGCAAATAAAATCTGACTATTTATTTTCCCTAAAGGTTGAGCTGGTATTGGCAAACAAGCCTTTCCTCATCAACTACAGTATAGATTTCCAATTATTACCTCAGATTTAAAAAAAAAAAAAAGACTTATCACATCATATAATATTTCCAGGTTCATAACCCTCTCACTCCAGAGAGAACATCGTTGCTACATATTGAGGAAAGCCAAGTGGCTTCCAGTCACCCATCACCCACACAACCATCCAATTTCTTGTAGTCCTAGTCTACAAACTTATTAACCTAAACACATTTGCATGTTTGGCCAGCAGATTTAAACAAAGATCTACCCTTTACAACATTAGAGCCTTCCCTTATTTTGCTTCCAGTTGTCAGATATCCCTTATCAAACAACATTTTGCAGATCATTCTTTTTCAGTGATTGTAGCTAAAATATGGGCATTACTCTCAGTTATTTAAAATACATTTATCCTAGTCAAAGTTTCATTTAGAATCAAAAAGCTTGCTGTACAAGGACACTGTGCAAATGTTTCCAAAATAAAGTGATCACCTAAAGCTTAAACTACCCAATACCATTTCTACTTCATTTTTTTTTCAAAATGATCACTCAATGATGTAACATACCACCATTATTTTGTTCTTTCTTTCCATGTCCCTATCTCTTTTTTTTCCCTCTCTCTCGTTCTTTCCATGTTTCCGTTTTGCATTGCCTAGTATACTCTTCTTTCTTCTCGTTCCACCTACATCATCTCTTTTCCCTGCTTTGCTATATTTCCCCTGTCCCTAATTCACATTGGCTAATATACACTCCTTAGTTTTCCCTGAACTGTCCAATCAATTGTATGAATTGTAAATGGCTTTTAACAATTACTTTAAATAGATTTTTGTCAGACAAGTGTTTTTACTGTGTTTGAAAAAAACCTCTATTGCCATTTGCTTATTCAGATTTTATGACTGCTTGCATTTTTATTTTTATATTAACTTTGTGCTCATGAGATGAGTCTGAAAATGGCCCATGTGGATCAATGCTCTATCCTGCCTGACAAATAAGTAAATAAATAGAATAAGTACATTTTCATAACATTTAGGCATTTGCTCAGCAGCATCATTTGCTCATTGCAAGAGGTTCTTCACTACTGAATGTCGTGCTTGAACCAGTGGCATTTCTGTTTTGCAGCGACACCATTGTATGGTAGTACAAGTCTTTGGTAAAAGCAACATTGGTGGCCACCACCTTATATTTTTCTCATAATTTTAAAAGTATATATTTTTTTTTAATATGCTCTCAGTTCACTATTAGTTTCAGTCCTTGCTTAAACTTTCCCATTAGCAGGTTTTCTTTGTTTTGCTCTTTTAAGTATACAACATTTATTTGGCTTCTCTTTTTTAATTTCTCTAAATTTCTTAGGTTTCTTATACCATGATGGGAATGGAGCGCATTCCTGTGTCAGGGTATGATCAGAGTTTATGAAATTATTACTGTTTCAGTCTCTGATGTTTAACAAAAATTATTTTCTATTAGTCCTGTTGCTCCTATAACTGTTAGAACTTTCTGGTATCTTTCTTCTAGATTACTCTAATTTCTGCTGACAAATCCTGGTATTTTATGACTTTGTAACGAAAAGGTGCAGGTATCCTTGAGTCCAAAGCCCAATAAGAAGTCTTTCTTCTTTTTTCTGAACGCAACTTTATTAAATCAGGAAATAGCGTTTTCGCAACCCTTATTAAAGCAGCTTCTTCAGAGAAACAGATTGTAAATCAAAGTGCACGCTTTTATAAGAACAGGAAGTGACAAAACACAATATCCCATTACAATAATGTAAGAAATATATATATATATATATATATATATATATATGTAACAGTACTTGTCAGTTTATTTTACTAAAAAACTTATGACTTTATAAGAGTACATATAGTCTTGATATTGTAATTTTTATAAAAAGTATATATGGAATATAAAACATTATATAAACACTTAAAGTCAGCACTAAATTAAAACTAGCTGTTTTTTTAAAAATGTGTATGTATACATGTGTAAACAGCTATTCTTAGATGCGTCTAAGATAGTTACCTATCTAAAATAACTTCTTAATTTTAAGACAGCTGAGATATTACAATTTTCATTTAATCCTGGGAACCTGAATGCATCTAGTTTTAGTTGCCATTCAAGTTCCCGGTTCTCCAAAATCAAAGAAAGAGGACCTCCACGGATCACAGTTTTTCATTTATGTGTATTGACCAGGTGCCATACAACATCCGTGGAGGTCCTCTTTCTTTGATTTTGGAGAACCGGGAACTTGAATGGCAACTAAAACTAGATGCATTCAGGTTCCCAGGATTAAATGAAAATTGTAATATCTCAGCTGTCTTAAAATTAAGAAGTTATTTTAGATAGGTAACTATCTTAGACGCATCTAAGAATAGCTGTTTACACATGTATACATACACATTTTAAAAAAAACAGCTAGTTTTAATTTAGTGCTGATTTTAAGTGTTTATATAATGTTTTATATTCCATATATACTTTTTATAAAAATTACAATATCAAGACTATATGTACTCTTATAAAGTCATAAGTTTTTTAGTAAAATAAACTGACAAGCACTGTTACATATATATATATTTCTTACATTATTGTAATGGGATATTGTGTTTTGTCACTTCCTGTTCTTATAAAAGCATGCACTTTGATTTACAATCTGTTTCTCTGAAGAAGCTGCTTTAATAAGGGTGGCGAAAACGCTATTTCCTGATTTAATAAAGTTGCGTTCAGAAAAAAGAAGAAAGACTTCTTATTGGGCTTTGGACTCAAGGATACCTGCACCTTTTCATTTTAAAGTGTTTTTTATTATTTTCTTTGTACCATTTTATGACTTTGTGCCTCAGTATGCAAGTCACAATATTCACTAAGGGTAGCAAATTCAATGAAGAATGCTATGATAGTTTGGCAATGGGCAGTCTTATCCAGTTGTTTTTTGATAGCAACACACATTCCAGGGAAATCCAACGTGACAGCAGACAAACTAAGCAGGTCCATTCTAATGCTTCTTGAGTGGTCACTCAACGTGAAAGTGATGGAAAAGGTATTCTGTTGATGGGGCCAACCTAGGTGTGACCTTTTTGCATCTCCCCTCCACAAGTGCAGCAGGTTCTTTGCCTGATCCCCCCCCCCCCCACTGTGGGAATCGCCAAGAGATGCTCTTCCCCATGCTTGGCCCTCCCCAGTCTCCTCTACACTTTCACCCCAGTTGCTTTTTAAATGAATTTTCACATTAAAATATCTCGATTGAAGAGCACAGTCATCCTCATTGCTCCTTAATGGCCTTGTCAGATTTCTTTCGTCTCATCTGCTTTGCCTGCCATGGATTCTGGATCCAATTTCAGACCTCCTGTCTCACCCAACAGATATGATAGACCCAGACATTTTAGGTGTGAAATTGACTGTATGGTTTCATCACTTCCGCTGATTGTTAGACAGCCCAGGCTCTATCCCCCTGTCTGCCACATTCTTTTATCCTCCCAAAAAGCTTCCACTAGAATAATTTACAGAAAAAAATGGAAAAGATTTTTTTTGGGCACAGCAAAAACACATTGACCCCTTTTCAGTGCCAGTACCTAAAATTCTTGAGTTTTTAACTACAGTTTTTTTATGAAACTGCTTGTTCTTCATCTATTAAAGTACAACTATCTGCCATTTCTAATTTTCACATTAGAGTAAATAATTCATCCTTAGCTTCTTCCAGACTTTGTAACACCTTTGTAAGGGGAACTTTTTTTTCGTAGACCCCCCTTTTAAATATCCCCCTCATCCCTCCCATGGGATTTGAATTTGGATTTACAATCTTTGACTCAATCTCCTTTTGAACCATCAGCCAAGTGTGAACAAAAATTTTTAACCTGGACGATTCTCTGTTTAATGGCCGTTAGCCCTGCTAGAAGAGTCTCAAAACTTCAAGCCTCGTCTTCTAAGCCTCCTTATCTGATTTTTTCATAAGGATAGGGTATCCTTACAAACCAGCCCATCCCCTTCCTTCCTAAGTTGATGTCAGAGTCTAGTGTCAGTCAAACTATCAACCTTCCAGTTTTGTTTCCAAATTTCTGAAGCAAAAAAGAGTATATGTTGCACTTGTTGGATGTTCACAGACAGTTAATTTTTTTCTACATAGGACAAACATTTTTAGAAAATCAGATCAGTTATTTATTTGCTTTTTGGATTCAAAATTGGGCAAACCAGTTACTAAAGGGACCTTAGCCAAATAACTGATTGTATTTCCTTTGTTTACAAACAATTAGGCTTGTCCTTGCCAAAACCTCTAAAAGCTCATTCCACCAGGTCTGTGGCAACTTCTTCAGTATTTTTATCCAGATCTTCCTTGGATGATATTTGTGCAGCTGCAGTTTGGGCTAATCCTAATACCTCTGTTGTTCATTACAGATTGGATCTGGTCTCTAGGGGAAGAACAGCCTTCGGATCAATGGTGCTCAGGAATATCCTTCCACAGATTCCTCCCCAGATTTAGGTAGCTGGGGACTCTGTCCCGTTTGTTGAGGAATGACAACTAAGATAAAAGAAAGTTATGTACTCACCATAACATTCCGAGTTGTCCATTTTCATTCTTCAACTCCCCTCCCTTCAGCCCCTGACCAATTTGACATCCTGAAGGATTAGAAGATGTGAAAGGATCCAGTGTTGTGTTATTTCAGCTCCAGACACTGTTATGCCATATAGGCTTAAAGGTGAGCAAACAAGATCTGATGTTAGGGGATTAGTGCATTATGGGTAAGGGAAGAGCTCAAGAGTTTTCAGTATTCTACAAGCTGGAAGAAGTGGTCAGGTCAGATCTGAATCCATTTGTTGAGGAAGAATGAAAATGGATAAAACAGATGGAACAATATGGTGAGTAGATATTTTTTTTATTGCCAGCTTTGAACATTAAGCCCTGGGAGCAGCTTGTTTTTTTTCTCTGTAAGAAAAATATTACTGAATTTTTTTCCTTACTGATGTTCTTTGTCCAGGTCATCATTCACTCTTTACATTTTTCAATAGCAAAATAAAAACAAAATGGTCAAACACTTTGTGCTGGACTTCAAAATCAAAATAAAAACAAGAAAAAAATATGAAATCTATCGAGTCATTCCTTCAGATCAGCACTTTATTATACACAGAGTGAGCACTTTCCTCTGTTCACATTCTTTAGACTCAGAATACAAAATAAAACTCAGCTCAAACAATAGTAAAAAAAAACATGACATTATCTAAAACACATCCAATCAAATTTCTTCTCTAAAGTCAGCTCTTTCACTTGCTCTTAGTCAGCAGAACACATCCAGTTATGTCCCTTTTTTAAAATAATTTCTTGTACTTTGTCTTAAACCTCTGTTTATTTAAAACACATTAAAATTAATATGCTCATTCAAGCCTGCAGAATTTGTGCCATTTAGTCTTATTTGCAACTTATATTCCTTGGTGTCTAACATGTTCTTAGCATCTGTGCCCCTAATATTGGGTTCTATAGGATCTAACACAAAAGACACATTTTTTTAACTGTGTGCTTTTTAAAGTATGTCTATACAAAGCACTTCTTTTTTATTGATTGGCAGTATTTGTATATTCTTCAACTCAGTTTCTTAATAGTCCTGCCCACACAAAATGCCTGACATGATAAACACTCAACAATATAAATTTACATTAAAAGTACTACAGCTGCAGCCTAACTTATTCCCATATTCAAACAGAAAAAAGGACTGTTTACTACAAATCTGCCTTGATTGCACATATTACGTGAATATGATCCTTATATTCTTAAATTTCTTCATTCTGTTTCTCCTTTCTGGCTTTCAAGAATATTCTTAACTCTGTAATGTTTTTTATTTATAATAATGGGTGCTGCACCCACCCCTTTATCCACTGCAGAATCTCCAGCCAAAATCCGCCAGTTATTTGCCACTATATCAGGAATTCCTAGAGTGTCAAGTGTATAAGTTAATACTAACCCAAAGTTTACTTCTTTGTATCACTAACTCCCATTCACAGAAGGATTAGCATCTTGTTTATCTTAGTCAATTGATAGTTTATACTGAAGTTTTCATCCTTTTTCTGTGTCACTGGCCATCTCTTCAATGACACTTAAAGGATATCCCCTTTCTTTAAACATTCTTTTGAGACTGAGCATTTCGCTATCAAAATCAGAATAATTTGTGGTTAGTCTACTAATTGCCACCATCTGACCTCTTACTATATTATGATGTTAAGTTGTCTATCTCGCCTTCATTCTTGCTGGATGGGTTCGGAGCCGACCTCGGCTCCGACTCGGCCACTCTAAAAGCTCGAGAGTTGGTTCCACCGGCTCGAGGCTCCCCTTATATCCCACAATGCTAGGCGAGAGTTACCTCAGATCTCGTTTGCCGCTACAGCTTCGAGGTTGGTTGCTTCTACCGGTTCCTGGTGAGTGTTAGCTTTTTCTTCTAAAAGTTACTCTTTTTACCCCTTTTTAAGTTAAATTCTTCTTAGATTAGTGTGTTTGGGTGTGTGTTTGTGTACACCTGTCAGTTAGGGAAATGTCTAAAGAAGCAAAGGTCTCCGGATTCAAGAAGTGTGATGCGTGCTGTCAGAAAATGTCTCTGACAGACGCTCACACTTCTTGTGTCTATTGTCTGGGGCCTTTGCACCTGCAGGACTCCTGTGCTGTGTGCCATGGCTTCAGCCCCAGGGTCCTGCAGGAAAGAAAAAACAAGTTAATTCTGAGAGGCTTATTGAAGCCAGAGGATTCCCTGTCAGTTTCAACAGGGAAGCCCTCTAAGGCATCGAGGTCTTCGGCTCCGGCTTCTGAGCCGAGACCTCAGGTTGTTCAACCTTTGCCTTTATCGGCTCCGGCTGGAGCCGATAAGTCTCAGTCCACAGTTTCTGTGGCTCCTCGGCTCGGCGGAGCCGAGGTTATTGAGGTACCCGTGTCGGCTCCGACCAGACCTTCGGAGCCGACAACTAGAAAGAGGTCTAGGTCACCTTCTCTTGGCTCCGTTCATTCGGCTCCAGGATCTCCCCTGCTGTCTGAACGGAGCCAAAGGTCTCATTCCTCTAGGTCATCGAGGCTGTCCGATCATGACCTTCAGAGAGTGGTGAGTCGACTACTTAAGTCCGAGGCACTAGCCCAGATGCTTCAGAGCCCGACTCATCAGTCGGTGCCTGCCCCGGTCCATCAACTCTTTCCTCCTTCGACTCTTTTGAGTTCGGAGCCGGGTCATGTCGGAACCGAGACTGTGATTACTTCGGAGCCGAGACAATTGTCTTCGGCTCCGTCGTCGGCTCCGTTTTCTTCTTTGGAGGAATCTCGGCGCCGGACTTCCCTCGTCGGCTCCGAGGGGGTGAGTGGCATCGGACCCTTGTCCGACCCCCCTCTCCCTCTCGGAGCTTCGGCGCTGGTGAGTTCGGCTCCGACATCGACCTCGGAGCCATCACTGTCGGTGCCGAGGGGGGTTCTTAGCTCCTCGGAGCGGGGACCTCTGGCTCTGCCTGACAGGGGTGCATTCGAGGTCATGTGGAGTGTGTTAGAGCCTGGCTCTACTCCACAGTCGGCTCCGTCCGCCCCTCCCTCTATGCTGCCTCAGGGTAAGTCGACTCACTCCCTCATCCCGGACCGCAGAGAGCCAGCTCCTCAGGAGCCCCTGTGGGATTTCATCCTCTTCGAGGCCTCTCCTGATTTCGCAGAAGAGCCCCTCGGAAGAGGAAGTGCAAGAGGAAACACATTGACTCACCTGAGTCTATCACGCCAGACACAGATCTGGATGATTCTGAGGGTTCCCCGTTCCCCTTCTGAAGATGTCTCATTTGCAGACATTCTGGAGATCCTGAAACAGAGGGGAAATTGGCCAGCCCTCAACCCTTCGGAGGACGAATCTGTGTATCTTGAGGCGTTGGCTCTCGTCCTTCCACCTCCTGGGTGTCCCCCTTGACCCCCTCATGCAGGTGGTTGCTAAGAAGGCATGGACGGCTCCTGATTCAGTGGACCCCACTCCCAGGAGACCCTCTAAATTCATCACAGCTCCATCAGACAAGCAATTTTTATCAAAAGGAGTTTCTGTGGATGCTATGGTGGTAGCTGCTGCCACAAAGAAGGAACTGGCTGATCCTTCAGTGCCTGTCCATCCGCCTAACAAGGAATCTAGGTCCATGGATAGGTACGGGAAGCGGATGTTCTCCTCAGCGACATTTACCATGCGTTCGCTGAATTACCTGTGCCATTTCACTCGTCTTCAAAGGGACTTGATCAAGGAAGCGAGTGAAATGTTAAAGGATCCTACAGCTGCGGGTTTTCAAGAAAAAATGAACACGCAGCTGGCTACCCTTAATTCCATATCTAACTCCTCCATGCGCCTCCTCTCTTATGCGGCCGATGGAGCGAGCAGAGCCGCAGGGACAGGTGTAGCCTTGCGTAGGCACGCCTGGATGCGGCTATGCAATTTTGCAGACCCTTTCAAGACGTCTTTCACGAACTCCCCTTTTGATGGATCATCTCTCTTTGGTCCTCAAGTGAAAGAAACCCTGACTAGGTGCGAGACTGATGGCAAGACCCTTTCTGCCGTCGGAGTCCGTTTTTCGACTCCTTCTAGGCCTTACCCCAAAGGCCAGAAGGGTGGGAAGATGTGGTTCCGTAAACAATCTCAAGGGACTTCGCCTGATGCACAGAGTCGTTTTCCTACCAAAGGCAGAGGTGGGAATAACAATGGTAGACGTCGCCCTAGGGGCAGGGGGGGTCCGCAGAACCAGGGTAATCGGGAAGCCTTTCCTGACAAGCCCTTTCAGCATCCCTGAGGTGTTGCCCGACTGCCCATCTTCGGAGGCAGTCGGGGGAAGATTGTCACTGTACCCAGAAGCCTGGCTATCCCTGACTCAAGACAAATGGGTACAGTCCATCATTTCAAGGCTATTCTATCCCCTTTCTTCGCTTTCCAAATCAGTCAAAAATCCCTTCCAGATGTTCCACCCGCTCAAAGGGATATAGCAGTTTTGGAAATTTCAAAACTGCTTGCAAAAAGAGCAATTCAGTCAGTGCCAGCAGACCAACAAGGATCCGGAATCTACTCAAGGTTCTTTTAGTTCCAAAGAAAACAGGGACTGGAGACCGATATTGGATCTCAGTGTCTTGAACAAATCAGTCAAGAAAACAAGATTTCGGATGGTCACGCTGCAATCCATCCTTCCCTTTTTGGGCAAAGGAAACTGGATGTGCTCTATAGACCTTCGGGATGCGTACTATCACATAAAAATGAACAGACGCTCCAGAAGATTCCTCCGCTTCAGGCTGGGAACCAGTCATTTTCAGTTCAGGGCCCTGCCCTTTGGTCTCACCACTGCCCCCCGGGTGTTTACCAAATGCATGGCAGTGGTAGCTTCTCACCTGAGACGACAAGGATTCCAGGTGTTTCCATATTTGGACGACTGGCTTCTCACAGCTCCCACCAAGCATCTCCTTCTGATGGCCAGAGATTATACCTTTCGCGTTTGTCAAAAACTGGGTATTTCAATAAATTGCGAAAAGTCTATTTTGTCGCCTTGTCGTACTATTACCTACATAGGCGCAAATTTAGATACTTTAAACATGTCTGCAAGGCTAACGAACCAAAGGATATCAGACATTCACAATTTGGTGTCACTTCTTCTCAACAACAACAGAGTCAAAGCCAGGTTAGTTCTGAAGGTGTTGGGAATCATGGCAGCGGCCATACCTCTCCTTCCATTGGCCAGATACCACATGCGGATCCTTCAGTGGATGCTTTTTACTCAATGGTCATACCAGGATCTTCCAATGTCTCACACCATTATGATCACGCAAGCGTGCAAAAAGCATCTCATGTGGTGGATGTCTTCCCCCCAGCTCCTGTCGGGAAGACCATTTGTTCCACCTCCTCCGGTTGCTACTCTGACAACGGATGCCTCCCTGATCGGGTGTGGGGGGCATTATCAGGGCAGGACAGTCCAGGGCACATGGCAACCAAACGAATGCCACTTGCACATAAATGTTCTGGAGATGAGAGCAGTGCTTTTAGCGTTGCAAGCCCTTCAAGACTCTCTTCCCTTGGGAACGATTGCAATCCAGACAGACAATATGTCTGTAGTGTGGTACATCAACAAACAAGGCGGAACCAGATCATACCCCCTGTGTCGAGAAGCACTCAGACTGTGGCAATGGGCGATTTCTTCTCAGCGTTTTCTGATAGCAACGCACATCCCCGGGAAGTCCAATCACATTGCGGACAAGTTGAGCAGAGCTATACTCATGCCTCACGAGTGGTCTCTGAAAGACTCTGTAGTGAGAGAAATCTTTCTCAAGTGGGGTCAGCCTTGCTGCGATCTTTTTGCTACTCCCCAAAACAGCAAGTGCAGGGAATTTTTCACTCTATTCCCTTTACCAGGCCAACCCAGCAGGGACGCTCTAGTCCAAGTTTGGCCCCGGGACTTCTGTATGCATTTCCTCCTTTCCCACTGATCTCTCAAGTAATACAGAAAGCTATCGCTCAGAAGGCCTCATTGATCCTCATTGCTCCTTACTGGCCTCGACAAGTGTGGTTCCCCTTTCTACATCGATTTCTTTTGGAGCGACCGTGGAATCTGGACCTAGTTCCAGATCTTTTGATCCACCAGTCGGGTCAGTTTCATCGCTCCCTCTCCTCTCTGAACCTCACTGCTTGGTTCCTCCAGTTCCAACCGTAGCCAGGCTTCCTCAATTATCTCACTCTGTTAGAGATATATTGATAGCTTCCCATAAATCTTCCACTCGAAAGATTTATTTGAGTAAGTGGAAACGCTTCTCATATTGGGCACAAGGAAAGGACATAGATCCTTTCACCGCTTCCATCCAACTAGTCCTTGATTTTCTAGCTGAACTCTTCGATGCAGGTTCATCTCCATCTACTCTTAAGGTTCAATTGGCAGCTATTTCTAATTTCCATGTGGGTATTTCTGAATCTGCCCTAATGTCCCACAAACTTTGCAAAGCCTTTTTGAAAGGAGTTTTTCTTCTCAGACCTCCTATAAGAAATCCTCCTTCTCCTTGGGACCTAAATTTAGTTCTTGCTTCTTTGATTCTTTCCCCTTCGAACCTGCAGCTTCATGTTCCTTGAAATTATTATCATGGAAAACTCTCTTTCTGGTGGCTATCACATCAGCTAGAAGAATTTCAGAACTTCAAGCACTCAGTTGTCGTTCTCCTTATCTTTTGTTCCATAAGGACAGAGTTTCCTTACGAACTAACCCGTCCTTTTGCCTAAGGTGGTTTCAACATCAAATCTAAACCAAAGCATTGACCTTCCTGTCTTTTTCCCAGAGTATTCAAATAGGTCTGAACAAAATTACCCTGCCTGGATGTTCATCGTCAATTAAGGTACTACTTGGATAGGACGAAACAATTCAGAAAATCTGATCAGCTGTTTGTCTCCTATGCGGAAAGCAGAAAGGGACTTTCAGTTTCAAAGGTATCATTATCCAGATGGCTAACATCTTTGATTTCCCTGGTATATGAAATTAGACAACAAAATTGCCTAATAAACCTAAAGCCCATTCCACCAGAGCTTTGGCTACTTCTTTAGCCTTCCAAGACAGACTGCCTATTGACACCATTTGTGCAGCGGCTACTTGGGCTACTCCTCACACTTTTATTTCTCATTATAAGTTGGATTTAGCTTCTAGGCATAGAGCTAATTTTGGTTCCACTGTTCTCAGGAGTCTGTTCCGTTAGGCCACCCGGGACAAGGTGCTAGGGACGGTCCCATCCAGCAAGAATGAAGGCGAGATAGACAACTTAACATATAGAAGTTATGTTCTTACCATAACGTTCCATGTTAGTTGTCTTCTTCTCGCCTTCTTCTTCGCCCACCCTCCTTCCCCTGGCCTGGACAGACCTAGAGGAGTTGTGATCGTGACCTCTCTTTCTACCACCTCTTTCTTAGTCATATGCTATTATGCATATTTCTTGGTTCAGGATGTAGGTCACCCTTTTTCTTCCTGTTGTTAGAGGTGGATTCTGTTTTACAGTTATACTGTTACTGTTATAAGCTGGGGTTAGCTTACAAACGAGATCTGAGGTAACTCTCGCCTAGCATTGTGGGATATAAGGGGAGCCTCGAGCCGGTGGAACCAACTCTCGAGCTTTTAGAGTGGCCGAGTCGGAGCCGAGGTCGGCTCCGAACCCATCCAGCAAGAAGAAGGCGAGAAGAAGACAACTAACATGGAACGTTATGGTAAGAACATAACTTCTATTTTTTGATGGGTGGAGTGCATGCTACCTTAATGTATGTAGCTATTACTGGCAACAGCATTTCTTGCAACTGTGGTAAATAAGTTGTCATTTGACAGACATTTAACAAGCCTAATATCTAGGAATATTATACTGTCAGCTGTTTGTAGTGAAAATAAAATTCTGGAATTTGGTTGTTTTGTTCAATTATTCCTGAATTCTTACTGACAAATTATTGCCACTACTCCAAATAAAAAGTATATCATCAATAAAGTGCATACTTTTTCAGAAAGATGGAAAAAACACTGTAATAAACATAAAAGTCTTCCCAGTGTGCAAACACAATGTTAGCAAAATTGGGGTCATTGCAGCCCCATGACCAACCCTTGAATTTGCTGGAAAAAATTCTTATTAAAAATGAAGTAGTTGTGTTTCAAAACTACCTCCAAGCATGAAGTGATAAAGTCAACTTTTCTATCACTAAATCTCCAGTTTTTAAGCAAATGTTCTTTAAACCACAGAAGACCAATGTCAGTAGGAATGACTGGGTATAGATTGTAAATATCAGCTGTTACTAAGTAATCTTGAATTTTCACTGTAATACATTTAAATGTGATAATACAGTCAGCAGAATCTAATATGACAGATTTTTCCCCCGGATTTACTAATCTCCCATGCAGGACCAGTTAGTCCTGCACGGAAGCGACCGTTTAGGCCAGGATGGCAGCGTGCCATGCATATTAATGAGGCGTGCTGCCCGAGCTCCTAGGCTTACACGGTGCGTGTAAGAGTGCAGGGGGCATGTCTGAGAGCAGAGGTCTCAGAATAAACATGCCCCCGCAATACAGAACAGCAGAAAGGGGTATGCAATGAGCAAAACTGCTCACAGGTGACCGCATATCCCCAGCAACAGTCCCCCTTGAGTATAACAGTAACAGAATTTATAAATAAAATGAAGAAACCCTTTTTTTTTTTTTTTAAATCCGATTACAGCTAACCGTATGTGCGCCAGTGTGCCCATCACTTAGCTACAGTTAATGCAGCTTAAATGGCTGAAGAGGATAACAAGGAAGAGGTATACAAATGAAGCAGCATAGAAATAGTGTAATGGGCAGAGCATTCGCCTTATGAGCAGGCATTCCCGGTTCGAGTCCCACTGCAGCAGATTCCATTTTCCATGGCAAAGCACATTATGAGTAATATTTATGTTGCATAACTCACTAAATAACATATATTTATGAACTGGAGTACTGCAGTAAATGCACATGTGAGGTGACAGTGTCATAATGAATAAGGCACTAGTAAGCAGGTGCAAGCACAAATAAGCAGTATTAAGCATATTTAAGCATTAGTAAGTGGGCTTAAGCCCGTTTGTATGACGGTAAGCAATGTCCACACTGGTTAAGCAATTCTAAAGCTAACACTGTGTAAGCAGATGTAATTGCAGGTTAGCAGTGCTTACCGTCACGCAAACCCGCTTACAGCTGTTCAAAATTGCCTTAATCACTCTGTATCCAACGGTCCTTGTTTTGCCCATCAACAAAAGAAACAGCCATGCAGGTCTTGACCCCAGAACCCTATACACCATAGTCCCAGTAGTTATTCAGCAAGCCATCACAGAAGTACATTAGAATGAGGTAGTAGCAAACAAGTCCTCGCCATAGAATAACCAAACTGAACCTGTGAAAGGAATCGGTATACAGTCATATGTACCATAACCCACTACATAACATAAATATGTGAACTGGAGTACAACAGTAAGCCCAGAAGTGAGGTGTAATTGTAATAGAATGTTGAAGTCCCCAATGAAACACAAGGACCACACAGAGTGTACTTACACATTAGTCATGGATACCAGGCATACATATAAGGTGTAATGAATAATAACACAATGCCAAAAAGGCATTATAATGAAAGTCTAATGTAAGCAACGCTAAGCATTGTACAGGCCAGCTTAGGAGGTGTGAGCAATGTGTAGACCAGCTAACTCATTGTGCCCAGTGGTTTACCCCTTTAAAGCTTTGTCCAGAGCTTAGCCTTTTCAAAACCGGCCAGTCATGCAGGAAATTGACCCTACTTAAAACCAAGAGGCGGTAATACATCTCATAACTGGTTGTAGCTTCCCCTTGCAGACAGTATGGCAGTAAGGGGAGAAGGAGTGCAC
Organism: Protopterus annectens; assembly: GCF_019279795.1. Lineage (NCBI taxonomy): Eukaryota > Metazoa > Chordata > Ceratodontiformes > Protopteridae > Protopterus > Protopterus annectens. The sequence goes on from NC_056731.1 coordinate 248,026,933, forward strand.
TTGCGGGCACAGCGCTAGTTCATCCTGGAGTCCAAGGTCATGGCAGGACTCCTAGTTAAAGACCATGCTCAGAGACTGCTGCAGGGCCAGTACCAGGGCTCCCAATATAAGGTGGAGGCCTGGGACTATCTCGCCCGTGATATCACCAGTGCCACTGGCATACTCCGAACTGGTGAGCAGATCAGGCACCACTATGCTGACCTGAAGTGGCAGATGGGGGACTTCTTGTAGGAGTGTTTCCAAGAGGATAGAGATGTTCCAGACATGTGTAAGTATCACCCCAGAATGTGTATAATAATTGCCAGCTCATGTATATCATGGATAGGTATGGCTAAATAGTTCTGTTATGTCCCCCACAGCTGCAACAGAGCGGGCCGCGAACTAGAAGGCCCACATTAGTCACCTGGTGAGGTTACGATCAAGGCAGGTCAGTAATACCTACGCATTTACTGTCATAGGAAATAAAAATAAAAGTAGTAGTAAATTAATAGCTGGTATAAAACCTGTATTGTTCAAGGTAAGTACTGCATACACTAGAGAATATGGCAGTAAGAGTCTCATATTGTCTGTAAGTCAATAAAAGTGTAATAGCCTGACAAAACAAGTCTAACTGCTGGACTGCATGTATAGCCTGGTATCATACAGTAATATAGATATGCAATCATGTAATAGTACTGTAGTATTAAGCACTGTTACCCACACTGTGCACCATAAATTGAATGTGCAAGAATGCCTGTATATGACAGGTTAATCCCCAGAGGCCATTTAGTATAACTGAGAGATTCATAGACAGTAAACAGAGAAAATGCAGACAACAAAAAACGAATAACACATGGAACTGAGATATGAACTGTAGTTTTTTAGCACACACAGCCATGGTTCGAATCCTGCCAGTGGTAGTAGTCTTTATACAGAATCATACCCCACAACTGTACAGATATGTCCAGAATGTCTAGTAAAGTGGTCCATATCTGTTACCTATCAACCTGTCCCCCTGGGAAATCAGTGGGATAATCCCAGATGTATAGGCAGCAAACAGGAAATATATCTAATTGACACACAGCTATGAGAACAAAGCTGGCACACTAGTAACTCCCCAATACCTTATGTGACTAAGAAGCCACGTATGTCCCATTTACACTCCAACTTTGTCAAGCTGTGGTCAGAGTGTGTACAGTAACAGAATGAGATGTATATGCATAATAGTAACGTGGACTCTGCTACTGTGTGTGGGAACATTCAGGTAGTGCTAATAAACATTCCTGCCACAGGTCTGTCAGATACCAACAATGTGCCCAGAAATACAAGAATGATATGCAGTTGCTCTGAATAAAGAGGTAACCAAGAAAACAGCAGCTCTGAGAATAAACAAATGGAGTTAGAATTGACTGTATCAGTCCAAATTAGGGTACGAAGTCAAAGCATAAAAACGGATCCAAAGCCAAAAAATTTTAAATTTAAATAGCATTTAAATGCCACCAACCACCCTGGCCTAAATGAATTTATTTCCATCATGCCACTACTGAAATTAAGATCTGCTAAATTATGAAGTATGATATTTAATGTATTAATTTTAATATATATTTTTATGAAACATGAGTATTTGCACTACACCCTTCATTTTGAATGTTAATTCTATTTTTAATTTTCCAATAAGAAAATATTATAAATTTAGTTTAGAAATGATTTTATAATTAATATAGAACAGTTTTATAATAAGTATGGTTTTTGAAAAGGACCACACAATCTAATTTTTGTTGCAATATGTTTTTGTGGAAAGGTATTAACAGTTTTGTATGACTTTTAGGTTAGAAAAAAGTCTTTGATTAATTATTCATGAATGTTGAGATTTGATAGGCTGTTTTTAAACTAACTTATTTGAATAAATGATGGTTTTAATTAAGTAATTAACGTAAATGTATATAAATGGTTGTTTAGGGACTGTTTTTATGTTACATCTGATGAAGTCGCTTTGTTTGGAAGGACGAAAACGTACTATTGGAATAAAAGGCGTTAATGTGATAAATATTTTTTGGCTTTGGATCCGTTTTTATGCTTTGACTTCGTACCCTAATTTGGACTGATACAGTCAATTCTAACTCCATTTGTTTATTCTCAGAGCTGCTGTTTTCTTGGTTATTGGTTTTTTACTGAGAGTTGCCTTTGTTTTTTTCTGAATAAAGAGGTATTACACATCACTGCCGCCCACACTGTCCAGCAACATATAACTGTCTAGGAAACTGTATATGAGTGTTGTAATACAATGTCAAAATGCAAAAGCACAGGGGATTAATAAGGCAACAGATAGGAGATATACAGCAATAGCTATATAGCAGACACAACTGTGATGGACAGTGTCTAAGCTGTAGCAGACACAGCCATGGTCTGAATCCTGGGAGTGGAATTAGGCAGCATACAGATGCATACCCCACAACTGCACAGATGAGGCTAGAATGTCCAGTATATGTGCCCATATCTGCTGCCTGTCCCCCAGGTAAGTCTGTGGGTGATCCCAGATGTGCAGCCAACAAACAGGTAATACAAGTGTTTGTCAAGCATCATGAGAACACACCTGTCACTGTAGCAACCCCCGAAACTGTTAAGAGAGTAATATTTCAAGTTTATCCAATCTACACTCCCATGCCATCAAGCTGTGACCAGAGTGTGTACAGTAACAGAGTGAGATGTATGTACATAATGCTAATGTGTAATCTGGAACTTTGTATGGCAACAGTTGGGTAGTGCTAACAAACATTGCTCCCACAGGTATGTTGGTTACGAACACTGTGCTGGGAAATACAGGCCATTATAAACTGTACTGGTACTGTTAAATTTGGTATTGTAGGGAATTATGAGTGTTACAGTTTCTCTGAATAATAAAGTATCACTGGTCACTGTCACCCATACTGTGCTACATAATATAACTGTGTAGGAAAGCATGTATATGTGTGTGTCAGGCCACTAAAGGTGGAAGAGAACAATATTTTAGATATGTCCAGGCACACCAGCATGTGGTCAACACATGGGCAGAGTCTGTGCAGAAAGAGTTGGATAGCTATGTGCAAAACAGCAATCCGGAATCTGGGAGTATGTGCAGAAACAGTTAGTGTTAACAATCATTCCCTCCACAGGTATACCAGGTAAGAGGTGTATGCTGCACATAAAACCGGGTCATGTGTAATGATGACAACAGCCATATCACTGTCCAAAGCAAGGCTATAGGGTAGTGTAGTAAGACTTGTAAGGTACAGATAACAGCACTGACTAGGAAAGTAATGTGGACTACAAGAATATGCTAGTTGTTAATTGACATCTTTCTCCCCCTCCCCCTCCCCCCACCATATCTCCAACAATAATCAACATACCCACCCCAACTGGTATGTATTGACTCTGATAATGTCCAATTGTTTGATAAATATATTAATGGTTCCCATGCATGTGCTATATTGAATTATTCCAACATTGGTGGCATGATGCCATCAACGTACCTGCATGCTGTTCTTATTACCACTGTGGTCCCATATATGCTTGTGTCCTGTTTGCTATGCAACTGTTCCGTATCTGCTGTCTGGGTTAATAGGAATATGTATGCATGCTGTTATACTTAACCCTGGAATGTGTTGACTATTACTAACCCATATATGATGATGAAATCTAAACACTATAGCACACTTTGGAAGGCTGGTCCCAGCGGACCCACCTGTCCCACCTCAGCTGGCTGTGGCACCGGGCACCATCATGTCTGGGGCCCAACCTCGGACCTCCCTGTCCGTTGGCCCTGCACCACCTTCGAGTGGAACCACCTCAGGGGATGGGGCTCGCCTCCCCCCAGGAGTTGGCGCGGACAGGCACCTGTCACCCCGTCACCAGGTCAGGGTCGTGGTGTGTAGAGCGTTCAATGAGCAGGTTGGTGATATTCTATGCCAGCTCAAGGGCCGCATGTTGCGATTAGAGAGTCAGCCTGGCTCTGCAGCTCAGCCTCCAGCACAGCCACCTTTGGGGCTGTGAAGGTGCAGTGGTCACTGCCCATGGGTGGGGACCTCAGTCCCACTGTTACCACTAGGGGACTTGTGGGCTTCTGATATCCCAGCACCCCTCCCCATCAAGGTGTTTACCTCCCACATGTGTCATATACCGCCCTGTATGCATCTTGTTTGTCTTGTCTGTTAACCTATCCAACCTACCTCCTCAAACATACCTACTACCCCCTCCCCAACATCACAATCTCACCTGAAAAAAAAAGGGCAATCTGTTCCTACAAAAAAATCTTGCCCCATACATAGCTGTCCATTTCGCACGTGTCCACTGGACACATGTAATCTGGTCTAATTGGCATCACAGCTTATTATTGTTGTCCTCACCCCTCTCCCAGAGGTTTGAGTGTCCAAATCTACCTCCAAATTCAGTGTTTATGCACAGCTGTTGCTGTAGAAGAAATGGGCAACTGTGGACCTTCCCTACACCCTTCCTGCACATCCCTAGCTATTTCCCCTACTGGCTTTCACTCTTTGTGCCCCTTTTTCACCACTTTCCTGTCAACCCTTTTTCTTTTCTTTTAAAGAAATTAGCACAGGGGTAAGCTGGATTAAGCACTTTTAAGCAGCAGTAAGCAGGTCTAAGCCTGTTTGCATGGGGGTAAGCAATGCCTACAATGGGTAAGCAATTTAGAAGCTGACTGAGTATAAGAAACTGTAACTGGAAGTTAGCACTGCTTACCTCTGCGCAAACACGCTTGCAACTGCTGTAAAGTGCCTTAATCACTCTGTATCCAACGGCCAGTGTTCTGCATAGTAACAAAATAAACAGCCTCTGCAAGGCTCAAACCCAGGACCCTGCACACCATAGCCAAAGTGATTTACTAGTAAGCCATGCCAGATATACATAACCCTGATGTTTTGAAAAACATATCATCCAGCCCAGTCATTAAACAGTACAGAGAATGTATTCCAACATTTAGATGTATGTGTGTGTGTAAATATATTAAAATCTAAACAGATACAACATCTCTCTCTCTGAACATGTATATATATGCAAATGCTTACATCAACACATATATATGTCTACAGCTATATGTCTACATATACACAGCAAGTTACATATATGTAAGCATATATATATATATATATATATATATATATATATATCTAGGTAGGTATATACGGATACAGTTTTATATATATGTAAGCAGATATATAGGTTCATAGGTAGGTACTAGGCTGTCTGCCCAAAGGCATTTATAAGCCTAGCCAGAATGTGTTGGCTTTCGCTGCCCCCTTAGATTAGTTCCCTGTGCCTCTGTCCAGCAGAGCCAATGAAGTGATCCCCGAGGTAAACTTTGTTTCTAATCCACTTGTCAAGGTTTTCTCTTGAAGAGCGTTAGCGAGGAGCTCTGCCTAATGCAGATTGGAATCTTGTTCCAAAGCATGGGAAGGCTCTGGGACAGGAATCTATCCCTCCAGCACGTCCTGTTTATTGTTGTGGTGGGGCTTAGATCCCTAGAGCGTGTGGCTCTAGGAGATAAGGTTTTCTTTAGGTGGAGCATGTCCAACAATTCTGGGTTGGACATGGCCTTGTATGTCAGGCAGAGATCACCTCTGAGTAGGCGGTATGCAACCGAGTACAGCTGGAGTTTCTTCAGTCGAGCTGCATAGGGCATCTGTTTGAGGCCAGTAATCCTCTTGGTGAGGTACTTCTGTGGGTTTTCCAGCTGCTGCAGGTGTCTTGTAAGGTACATGCCAAATGGGGTGTTGTACTTTATGATGGGTCTGATGAGTGATGAGTAGAAGGGCACAATGACCTCTTTTGATTTGGATTAGGTGGGCCACATAGAAGGATTTTCTAATTACTTTGGCAATGTGATTATCAAAGGAGAGACTGTTATCTACTTGGGTCCCCAGATCCCTTATTCCTTTTTCCATATTTAGGGGGCTACCACCTATGTGGTAGTTTGTGTGTACTTTGTTTTTTCCAAAGGGGATGACTATGCACTTTTTGGCATTTAGCTTGAGGCCATGATTTTGACACCAGGTATCCATCTCAGTGAGACCCTTTTGGAGGATGTCTGTGTCAGCCGGAGAGTCAATTATAGCCCCTAGTTTGCAGTCGTCTGTGAACTTGGTCAGCCATAGTCCTCCTGTGCTTGCTTGTACCTCTGAGAAGTATATGCCAAACAGGAGGGGTCCTAGGACTGAGCCCTGGGGAATGCCACTTGTAAACGGTTTGTAGTCAGACCTAGCTCCCATAACTCTCAGCATGTGGGTTCTGTCCGTGAGCCAATTGGCAACCCATCTTGTGACATAGGGGTTTATGTTCAGACTGGTGAGCTTGTCTATAATACCAGAATGGGGAATGGTGTCGAAGGTCTTTGCAAGGTCTAGGTATGCTGTGTGTACCACCTTTCCCTTGTCTATAGCTTGGTAACTGTCTCAAAGAAGTCCACCAGGTTTAGAAGGCATGATCTGCCCTTAAAGCTGAGCTGGGTAGGGTCTAGTGTTTGGAGGTTCTCAATGTCTCTGTTAATGAGTTCCATGATGATGAGCTCCATAGCCTTGCAGACCACGCTAGTCAGGCTTATAGGGCGATAGTTCCCGGGGTCTGTTGTGACTCTTCCTTCCTTTATGGAGCAGAATAATAGTTGCTGTGCACCACTCTATGGGTATGTAGCCTGTGGAGAGGCTGAGATGGGAACAGTGCGTTTAGGTGAGGGGTTAGTTCATCTTTGAGCTCGTGTAGGACGCAGCCTGGGACACCGTCCGGTCCCATTGATGCTATGTTTTTGGCTTTAGAGAGGGCTGTTTTAACCTGAGTGTCTGTGATTTCAGGGACTCTACATTCTTCTGGTATGGTTATGGGCCCTTTTGGGGGTGAGAGGGGGGTGAAGTTTGCACTGAACCTGTCTGCCAGGATGTTGACAATACTGGTTGGTTCAGTGTATTTTGTGCCATTCTGCATTAACTCTGAGCAGATCTGAGCATTGCCACTTAGATTCTTGACATAGCTAAAGATTGCCTTGTGGTTATCTTTGGAGTCCTTGGCATTTTTTCTTTTGAAGCTCGCCTTGGACAATTTTATGAGGGATCGTAGTTTCTTGCTGATACTGATCAGGGATGTCTTCCCTTCTTAGGATTTTACTCTCTTCTGTACTAGTTTCCCCCTTCTATTGTATAGCTTGTTTATGGCAGGGGTCCACCAGACTGGTTTCCTTTTCTTGGAGGAGTGAGTCTTGGTTTTGCTTGGGATAGCACTATCCATGCATTCTTGTAGGTGCCCGTAGAATGCATTAGTAAAAGATTTTGCAGCTTGGACAGCGTTATCCTTTAGCATGTGAGCTTTGAAACTTTCCACCTCGGTCTTAATTAATGTGAAGTTTGCTTTTGAAAAGTTTTTCACAGTGGTTTCCTTGTCTGGGAGTGGGGGCGGAATGTGGGTATCCAAAGTGATTTGTTTATGGTCAGATCTAACCAGCGAGGGGTTGACCTCCAGTGTGGAACACCGGTCGTCCATGTTGGTGATGACCAGGTCCAATATGGTGTCACCTCTGGTGGGAGTGTTGACCAGTTGATCCAGGGTGTTTGAGTTTATAAATTCTAGGAAATGTTGGGCAAGGGAGTTAGCACTTGAGTACTTCTCCCAGTTAATGTTTGGGTAGTTGAAATCACCCAATATTAGGGTGTTTGGTAGAACCTTTGTTTCCCAGTGTTTCCAGAAACATGGAATGGGGGTCCTGGGACATGGTGGGTGATCTGTAGCAAGCTACAATTTGAATAGCAGTTTTGCCCATTAGTGGCATGTGGATGATCTCTGACGCATCGTGCTGTGCCACTTACCTGGAGGTGTGGGTATCCTTGATGAATATGGATACTCCCCTGCCTTTTGTATTTCGGTCCGGGTTCTGTGGCCGAAATGTGTGGTATGAGTTGTAGCCTGGTAGTGCTGGGGTGCTCTCTGGAGCCTTAAACCAGGTTTCTGTTACTGCACATATATCAATTTTCTCCATACTGAGGAGTGCCTCAAGTGCGTGCATTTTGAGGTTTAGACTTCTGGCACTGAATAGTATTACCCTCAGATTTTTGTTACTTGTGCTATTTACGGTGGTGGGTTTCAGACAGAAACAGTTCAAATAAGCAGGCACAGTAAGCCTGTGGCCAGAAATTCCCAGCTCAGAAGGGCAGAATCCAACCTCTCCTCCCACAAGAGTGCAGACCACAAACCTTCTTAATGTAGAATAACTGGCCTGAAGCCCAAGTGCTTAAACTAGAACTAATACACTTTTAGAGTAGCAGACACTGAGCCTTCAATCAGCAATTCCCAGCTCAGAAGGATGTAAGCTACCTGTCCTGCCACAACAGTGCAGACCACAAACCTTCTTTATGTGAAACAACCAGTATGAAGCCCAAGTGCTTAAACCAAAAGATTTAGAATAACAGTGACAATTTAAGCAGGTTGCTACCAAGCAGTAATAAATGCAGAAGAATAAATAAAATTGAGTACTTTTAAGAAGAGGCAAAAACAAAATAAAGTAGGAGGAAACACAAATACAGTAAAAGCAGATGAAAAAAGTGCAATTTTTTTTTATTAGTAAAGTGCAAAGAGAGAGGAAGGAAGAACCTAAGTGGGTTGGCCTTCTCAAATCTTCTCTCTGTATTAAGTAGAGTGAACACTAGACTCAGAATATGATCTCACTATATTCGGTTAGGTGAGCAAATGAGATGGACCCAGGAGGAGTTGTCAAATACAGACTTACAGGAGGGGCAGGCAATTCCAGAGCCACCAACACTAACACCAAAACAAGAACAGGGACGGTGGGTGGGTGGAAAAAAACTGCAGAGAGAGAGACAGCACACACAGTATTCAGTGAAACACACAATTAGGTACATAAAAAAATGAAAAAACGTACTTTTAAAACTGCAAGTTTGTACTTAACTTCAGCTTTTAATGCAGGTGATTATAGCCAAGCAAGTCTCTCAGAAGTTGAGCATAAAATGATTTCTCAAATTTTGTGGCTAGCACTTAAAGTACAGAGGAATCCCTCTAGGCTAACAGTTAAATATCAGATAAGAAGTGAGAAGACCACCACCCCCTCTTATAGCAGCGAGAGACACAGCACACACACATAAACTATTCAGTGAAACACACAATTACGTACAGAAAAAATGAAAAACAGTACTTTTAAAACTGCAAGTTTGTACTTAACTTCAGCGTCTAATACAGATGATTATAGCCAAGGAAGTCTCTCAGAAGTTGAGCATAAAATGATTTCTCAAACTTTGTGGCTAACACTTAAAGTACAGAGGAATCCGTCTAGGCTAGCAGTTAAATATCAGATAACAAGAATTGAGAAGAACACCAACCCATCTTAAAGCAGAGAGAGACAGCACACACACTATTCAGTGAAACACACAATTAGGTGCAGAAAAAATGAAAAAACGTACTTTTAAAACTGCAAGTTTGTACTTAACTTCAGCTTCTAATGCAGGTGATTATAGCCAAGCAAGTCTTGTCAGAAGTCAAGCATAAAATTATTTCTCAAACTTTGTGGCTAACACTTAAAGTACAGAGGAATCCCTCTAGGCTAACAGTTAAATATCAGATAAGACGTTTGAAGACCACCACTCCCTATTATAGCAGAGAGAGTGAGAGACACAGCACACACACTATTCAGTGAAATACACAATTAGGTACAGAATAAATGAAAAACAGTACCTTTAAAACTGCAAGTTTGTGCTTAACTTCAGCTTCTAATCCAGGTGATTATAGCCAAGCAAGTCTCTCAGAAGTTGAGCGTAATCTCCAAATCTGTAATAGTACACAGATCAAGGTTTTCCATTTCTGCAAACCTGTGTATGGTATTTTATCCTTTGACCTCTCTGTGGGTATATGTTGCAGGCAACGATTGTTATTTGTATGTATGTATGTATATATATATATATATATATATATATATATATATATATATATATATATATATATATATATATATATATATATATATCAAAAAGGCAAACAGCAGCTGATGACACCCAAGAAATAGCGTAATGCACTTTATTTACGCTTTAGATCGTAGACTTCATCAGAATAAAATAGTTCACAAAATCATGACTTAAATACATCACTAATTACCACAAATTAATTAAAACTGATTATTCTATTAAAAAATAATGAAAATCAACACATTTAAAAAAACATTTTAAAAGAACAGGACCAATCTTATGTAATGTGAAGGCACACTAGATCATTGCTTTTATTAACTTTTAGTTTTTGGTGTTTAAGAAAGCACTTCACATTAATTGACTCATTGAGCCCGGGTGGACTATCCGACCTCAATTTGATCTGCCAATGGGTTTCTCTTTGTAACAAAAAATTCTTGAAGTCACCCTCCCTCATGTCTTTATAACAAACTTCTAATATAGAAAATAAAAATTTTTTAAAACTCTCACACACTAAACTGTGTTTAAAAAGGGCATTTTTTTCATCTTTGGTTTTGATACAATATAAATGTTCCCTAATACGTGTCCTCAGCTCCCTTGTCCCTTAAAGGTTCTTGCAGGACGTCAGAGCTAGCCGTATGACGTCAAAGGAATCTGACGTCCTGCAAGAATTTGGTTTTATTATTTCTTTGTTTCATAACAGAGGTTTTCCTAAACCAGATCTTATTTATATAGCTAATGATATTTATAACAGACGTACTAGTCATTTTTTACCATTATTAAGTTTGTCCTTGGAAAAAACTAGTTCCATGGTTACCAATTCAAGTAAAAAATCTACTTTTAGTATGGTTTGTTCATTGGGGATGAATTCTGATAGTCAACATATTCAGAGTATTGTAACAAAAAATTGGAAAGTTATCAAAGGCAATGCTGAAATGTATGGTATTTTAGGAGAAAAACCTTTATTTGTTCAAAGAAATGACAATAATTTAAAGAAAATCTTAGAAAAACATGATAATAATAAATGTTGTGTTATTACAAGAAAGAAGGGAATGTATTGCTGCCATGATTGTAATATGTGTAGGTACATTTCAACCGGTCCTTACATTTCGGTAGTAACTTTAGATAAGACTCTTCCTGTACCTAGTTTTGTGAATTGTCGCACTTCAGGTATAGTTTATATAGCCCTTTGTTTATCATGTACCGCATTTTATGTCGGTATGACGACAAGGGAGCTGAGGACATGTATTAGGGAACATTTATATTGTATCAAAACCAAAGATGAAAAAAATGCCCTTTTTAAACACAGTTTAGTGTATGAGAGTTTTAAAAAAATTTTATTTTCTATATTAGAAGTTTGTTATAAAGACATGAGGGAGGGTGACTTCAAGAATTTTTTGTTACAAAGAGAAACCCATTGGCAGATCAAATTGAGGTCGGATAGTCCACCCGGGCTCAATGAGTCAATTAATGTGAAGTGCTTTCTTAAACACCAAAAACTAAAAGTTAATAAAAGCAATGATCTAGTGTGCCTTCACATTACATAAGATTGGTCCTGTTCTTTTAAAATGTTTTTTTTAAATGTGTTGATTTTCATTATTTTTTAATAGAATAATCAGTTTTAATTAATTTGTGGTAATTAGTGATGTATTTAAGTCATGATTTTGTGAACTATTTTATTCTGATGAAGTCTACGGACGAAAGCGGTAAATAAAGTGCATTACGCTATTTCTTTGGTGTCATTTCAGCTGCTGTTTGCCTTTTTGGATTTATTTGGTCTGGTTTTGGTTTTTGACTATATATATATATATATATATATATATATATATATATATATGTATATGTATATATCCATATAGGTATATATGGACATACATGTGTAGATATCAGTGGGAGATTAAGTAAATCATATATGTCCACATGCATAGTTAATTGGGTTGAGAGGCCCCAAACAATATACGTCTTGTATGAATAGGTATACCTACCCCCCCACAGCCAAACACGTCTGCACTGCAATACACTACCAAGTGTTGCAGATCCCGTAACCAGGTCCTGACATGACATGGGCACAAGATGTTAACAGTTCTACATCACACCTGTATGATGTCAGGCTAGTATTGATAACATATCATGCAGTACAGTCTGGCTCCCATAGGTAATGTAAAATGTGGAAGCTATCAACATCCCCACGATGCATATACACAGACATATATATGCAGATACAGATATACATATACACACATATATGTATGTATATATATATATATATATATATATATATATATATATATATATATATATATACACACACATATATATATATATATGTATATATATATATATATATATATATATATATATATATATATATATATATATATATATATATAGATGTAGATATATATAGAGATACATGTGACTACACATACACATCATACACATGCAGAGATATGTACAGTAAGATACTTATGTAGGAGGTACACACATTATGGAGCAGCCACTATGCCTACAGTTACCCTAACAACTGGACACTTAATGAGCCACCCATAGAAATGACATTTGTTGCCTGCAACATATACCCACAGAAAGGTCATAAGACAAAACACCACACACAGGTTTGCAGAAATGGAAAACCTTTATTTGTGTACTATTACAGATTTATATGCCATGTCATATAGCTGTTCAGGCACTGACATCCATATAAACATGCAACTGTGAAACAGTTGTACTAATACAGTAGTCTGGAAAGGTCCACAACTGTTGCTGTCCAGGACAAGCCCTTCAAATTGTACAATGGTAAAGACAGACTGGCCCACAGGATACCACACAATCAACAGTAAGTAATGCAGGTGTATAGTTCAGCAGCCTTTATCTACACTCTGTACACAATCACTAAGTGGTGAAGACTTCAGTTGACCAAATGAGATGTAACTGTTGCATAACAAAGGATAATTGACACCATCAAAGGCACACTGACGAACAGAACAGTCTGTGTGGCAGGAGGCAGTAGGCCTGCAGTAACCCACTTTATGTAAGTAATGTCAAGATAAGTGAAATATATGGTACTGTACATCCAGATACCTTAAGGCAGCTCACCCCTGATACCCCCCACATTTTATAACAGCCTATGTTATGTATGGTGCAGCCCCGCCTAGACTCAGTAATACAGGGCCATATACCATTGTAACATACATTGGCCTCTGGAGTACATATGGACACACATGTATTGTGTAGGTGAAGCCCACACATATATGACCCTAGCCCCACCGTATGTGTGGGGGATACAACAGCAGTGGACTGCTGGCAGGAATGGCAGCATGGTATACGGGTATGTGCATATGTATCACTATCTGTATATGTGTAGACATATGCTCTGTATATTTATATATCTGGGTGTGTATATGCATATCTGTGTACATATACATACCCATCTATGTATGTTGTTATGTACATGTGTTATTATCTATATAGATATCTGGATAGTCATATGTACATATATTTTCACCATATGTCCTGAACATGGAGTGTAGCCCTACCTCAGCCCCTTTAGTCCCAATTTCATAGTGCAAGGGGATGTCAGGTATGTATAGCAGGTATATTAGTAGATTATTGCTAGTATAATAGGGATTGTCTTCACAGACATGGTGTATGTGAGAGGTCACATCTGCTTTTCACATGTGCACCATTGGCTACTGACAGACATTCTAAGGACATCATAGTACAGTACCACTGCAGGCACGTAATGCTCCTGTGGACTACAGCAGAGATATTGGCCAATATATGTGGACATTCTGACACACTCTGTACAGTCCAGAGGTATCTTAATGCAGAACATGTGGACCAGGCCTGACAATATGGATGTTAACAGACATGTAGATGGGTATAACATGTAACGATTGGTATACATTCACCCCCATAGGTTATGCATTCACACACCCCTGTCTGTCCTGACACATAATAACTGCTGGAACAGAGGTGCCATGGCACATACTACCCACTAGATATTGACATATATCTGTACAGCATCCCACTGCTCTGTCTGACATATATGACTGTTAAGGGAGGCCCGGCAGCAGTACATCTGGCAAGTATCTGGACATGACATCTCACTGGGTAAGTACACTAAGCTGCTAGGCATGTAACAAAGCACTGTGCAGGCTACAGGCAGACTGGCTCAACACTGGCCTACATCTCCTATGGGGGAATGCATATGTACCTGCATATATATAGCAGGCTCTACAGGCATGTCACACCACAGGGTAAGATGCACCTGTGTGGAAGTGCATAACCACAACCAATGTGAACACAGCCACAGCCACTTATGTTAAGCTAGCATAATATTACAGTATATGGACTATATGTTGAACAACAACCTTATATGTGCCATTCACACAGTAACCCTACATATACTGGGTCGCTACACAGTGTGGTCTGATGCCTGTCTGTGGTATGGGACATGTGTGTGTATGGCCCTACAAACATGTAAGCCAATACGGTAACATACAGTGAAGCAGCATGTAACATAGGATAGGACGGGACCTAGAACGATGACATCTACCACAGTCTGTACATAGGCCAAAGTACATATTAACAATACACACACTGTCGACATTCACCATAAGTACACAGACCTCAGTACTGTACAAACAACCACAGAATGTCCAGGTTACGTCATCAAGTATAACCCCTACTGTACATAACATGTGTAGCAGTCTGATATCTCACTAGCTTGTAAACAGATATGATGACACTAATTATGGTGTAGAGCACATATGTACCTCTTAATGCATGACATTTGTACAAAGGTTGACAGAGTTGTGGCTGGAAGCACATACACAGGGCCAGTATTGACATGTTGCTGTGATAACCTCATGCATTTACTGTTGTAACAGGGTTTGTCGCAACATATGTCCTATGAGGGATATGAAGTCAGTAACTGTCACGGCTTTCACCATCTACAGACTGCAATCCTCACACTACCTTCTGTAGTTCACAGATAGATGCTGTGTGGATAACACATGAAACCAAAGACACCACACACTGCCCAGTCTGCATATGACTCTACAGATGGGGAGTCCTCATAAACCTAGAACTGACATGGCAGGTATTAAAGCATGTAGGACAGCCATATCTGCACAAACCCCGTTAAACCAACATTACTCCGAATGCAGTATAGCAACACTTAGTCTGTAGTCAGGTCAGGCACATCCCCCTCCTGTGTGTTGGCCTGTTTCCACAGTGTATGTTGTCAGAGGTAAATCCCCAATTCGTCTGAGATGCTGTTTGCCAAACAACAGATTGAGTTCCTGCTCACAGTGAATGAAAAGGCCCAACACCAACATGATGTTCCTAGATATTGGAGTGTGTTTCCATGCAAATGGCTATGGGAATGTTACCACAGCTGTTCCACATGCAGTCAGCTAGGGGTGCGCCGCAATTCGTGCAGAGGCCATCAGCTGATCATGAACACCACTTAAAATACACATGTTGCTGCCTAAGCAAAGCAGGTGTAGGTCTCCACATTCACCAGTGAGAGGCAGACAGAGGCAAAGACAAGCCAGGGACGGGTGGGAGAGTAAATTCTAAGCATGTTTGTGTCACACTCCTACCAGCACAGAGTATCAAACCCCTGATGACTATGTAATGCTATCACAGTTCTATGCAGTTATTGCATGCGCCACATAGGTTACCTGATGTGGAGCCCTCAGAACATAGTAACATCTGCAACAGGGATATGGTAGCTATACAGTAGATGTAGTACACATGCCTGTCCGCATGAACAGGTGCCAGCGTCAACACAGCCACACTCTCACAGGGATGTACACGCATTGACACACTTGGCAGGGCCTGGAATACAACTCACTAGTGAGATTGCCACAACACATTACTGTGCAGGTATCACATGCACCACATGGGTCATACGGAGGTTATATGGGCAAAGGGTATGGGGAGGTGTCTGCCATCAGACAGCATGCTTCAGTATGCCAGTGGGGATTGTTGTGAGTGTGGATGTGATCATACGCATCGTACAACACACAGGGTGCCAGTACTGACATGCATGGGTGCATTTCTGGATGGGTGTGTGGTAGTCACCTGTGCCAGACGGCTATACAAGGCCAGGTAATGGGTATATCTTGGCATCAGGCCACATGACAGTGGTCTGCATTAGGCTCAGGGCTGTAGTTTCTGCATTTGCCCACACAGGTGGGTATTGGATCCACCATCCAGTCACCTGGCATGTGGCTAATGCTATGCATCGCTTGCCATATATGTGTTCCTTAGTCCATGACATGGATGGTATCTAAGATGTGCACACCTCCCACATGCATGTACAGTGACATGTGGAACTGTACCTGGGGTATCTGGCTCATGTTGTGTACACAGATTATCATCAGATGTGCCAGTCTTTGCCACCTGTTGCGGGAACTGGTAATGGACAGCAGGTTTACCCTGCACCTACATTGATAGCATGCTAACAGCATTCCCTGGTGTCAGTGGCATCTGTCCATACAGGGCATTTTTCAGGCATGGTATGTCCGTTGTGGGTCACATGCGATGGCACCACAGGTGTCCCGTGGGGAACATGGGGAATGTGCACTGTCTGCATGTACGTGCCTGTTGGACAGATGGACAGGTTGCCATGCCCTCTGTAGTGCACTCCAATCACTCCATAGTTTCTATCAGTGGCCAATATGCAGTGTACTACCCATATATTGGCTGTTCCTTAGGCAAGTGTGTGTGTGTATGAGACATGGGTTGAGAGTATGCTCTGGATAATGCTGGGGTTGCTAACTGTGATTGCCTGGCCTTGATGTCACATGTATGGGTATGGATTTGCACCCCAGCCTCTTGGCTATTTCACATCTGTTATCCCTGTATGGTGGACATTGTGATGTATACTAGTGCCACCATATAAGAAATTTGCAAAACCTGCTCCACATTGGGCCCAGGTGTCACACACTCACACCCACCTCCACACAGGATACGAGTTACAAAAACAGACGCACACGCACACACACACACACACACACAAACACACACACTCCTGTCATGTCTGGGATTAGAACCCCTACCTAACTAGTTTATTATACTACAGCACCATGCAGTTATAGTATGTGCCATGGAGATTACTGGAGTACTCCTTCCCCAAAGGTGTATATCACATTGGATGACATCAGCAGGATTGCCAAAGTAGGACATTCGAATTGTAGTGAGTGTGGCTAGGCTAAAATGCATTGCTCCCTACACAGACAGTGAAACACACACAAAACATCCACAACTGACGTGTGGGTATAGAATCCCTAACAGAGGTCTATATCACACTACAGCATGGAGCTGTTATAGGATGCACCACAGGGATTACTGGAGAACTCCTTCCCCAAAGGTGTATTTCACATTGGATGACATCAGCAGGATTGCCAAAGTAGGGCATTCTAATTGTAGTGAGTGTGGCTAGGCTAAAATGCATTGCTCCCTACACAAACAGTGACACACACACAAAACATCCGCAACTGACGTGTTTGTATAGAACTCCTAACAGAGGTCTATATCACACTACAGAATGGAACTGTTATAGGATGCACCATGGGGATTACTGGAGAACACCTTCCCCAAAGGTGTATTTCACATTGGATGACATCAACAGGATTGCCAAAGTAGGGCATTCGAATTGTATGGAGTGTGACTACCCTAAAAAGCATTGCTCTCTACACAGACAGAGTCAGACAGACACACACACAAGCACACACACAGACACACACACACTTGCCAAGTCTGAGATTAGAACTCCTACCTAACTAATTTATCATACTACAGCAGTACACAGTTATAGGTCGTGCTACGGAGATTACTGGGCTACAACCTTCCCAGAGGTGTATTTCTAGATGGATGACATCAGCAGCCTTGCCAAAGTAGAGCATTTCAGTTGTAGGGAGTGTGACCACCCTAAAAAGCATTGCTCTGTACACAGACAGAGTCAGACAGGCACACACACACACACACACACACACACACACACACACACACACACACACACACATACACTTGCCATGTCTGGGATTAGAATTCCTACCTAACTAGTTTATTACACTACAGCAGTATGCAGTTATGGGTAGAACTACGGAGATTACTGGGCTACAATCTTCCCAGAGGTGTATTACTAAGGGGATGACATCAACAGCCTTACCAAAGTAGAGCATTTCATTTGTTGGGAGTGTGACCACCCTAAAAATCATTGCTCTCTACGCAGAGTCAGACAGACATACATACATACACACACACACACACACACAGTTGCTATGGTCTGGGATTAGAACTCCTATCTGACTAGGTTATCACACTACAACAGTACGCAGTTATGGCATGCACTATGGAGATTACTGGGCTAAAACCTTCCCAGAGGTGCACTTCTAGGTGGATGACATCAGCAACCTTACCAAAGTAGAGCACTTCAATTGTAGGGAGTGTGAATACCCTAAAAAGCATTGCTTTCTACACAGACAGAGTCAGACACACACACACACACACACACACACACACACTTGCCAAGTCTGGGATTAGAACTCCTACCTAACTAGTTTATCACACTACAGCAGTACGCAGTTATGGCACATGCCACGGAGATTACTGGGCTACAACTCTCCCAAAGATGTATTTCACAGTGGATGACCTCAGCTTGCTTGTCATAGTAGGGCTATGGGGAGGGCAGTGTGTGTGCATGGGCCGTAACCCATTCATCTACAGGTTGACACACCACATGCGGGCACAAACAGGGTCATATTTCACAGGTACGTGTATTCAGATGCTAGATTACCACTTCCTCGTACAGTCATGTTGCACAGCTAGCACATGCACAGCATAGTCTGTAATGCTGACAGATACCGGTGGCTAGTTTCTGCAGTGAGTGACATCTGATTCTCATGTGGCTGTGGGCCTTTGGCTTTGTGCTGGGTGGGACAGGCTTGGATGGCTCCTTGTCACAGTCGCCCTCTTCCACACATCTACGTTTGTCTACCTTTGGTTTATTATAGTGTGTTGTCCTTGCATATATGCCTGTATTCCTATCCACTGTGTGTGCAAAGCATGAGTGGTGCATACTAAGGAGTGTCTGCACTAACATCTGCGACTGCCAGATATGTCTGTTTGACTGGTGTTTGCAGACATGGCCTTCATGTAAGTGTGTGAGCATACCCAGTATGACCTTTCAGTATGTTGTTGACTGACATTGCTTTCATTTCTCTAAGTGTGTGAGAATGCCCAGTATGCCCATCTGTATTGAATGTGTGGATCGAGTCCAATTAGTTTGTACTGCAGTGCTGCCCTTTGTGTTGTATACCTACAGGTAGCATGCTGTCTCTGCAGGGTATCTGTCGATCATTTGGCATTGACTGTTAATTCATTTCTGCATAGGATGGGGGACACATCTGACTATTTCTGCATTTCTACACAGGATTGGGGGAGTACACCTGACTGTTTCTACATTTCTACACAGGATTGAGGTGAGGCACACCTGACTGTTATTACATTACTACGTAGGATGGGGGGCACACCTGACACTTGTACACATTTGCTATGACTGTACTGGTATGTCGGGTACTCCATTTCATTCTGTAGTCTTACCTATCATGCTGACTCTTCACTTTTATTTACCTACATATTAATTTCTGATTTTGTACCCTTCAGAACTGACATCCCACTGCTTGACCTGCTGTAGTCTGTCTGTGTAGGCCTGAGGGAGAGTTTACCCATAGGCCTCATTCAGAGGCCATAGCACAGCCTTTGTTTGTGTTTATCTGCACCTGTCCTGCTGGCTGTGACTATTGTTGGGTACATGAACCCCACTGACTGGCATGGGTGAGTCACTTACCTTGTGGGGGTCCCAGTATTGAGGGTGGTGCTGCAGGACTGCCTATGTCGGATGCACATAGTGCACTCCCTACACATGGGTAAGCACAGGTAGTGTAATGTTTGGCATCCCTTTTACTGTATGTGAGAGTCAGAGAGAGGTGTTATTCCCTGGGTCCCTCCTATGTCTGTGTATGTGCTATGCGTTGCCTCTTTGCCAAGGCCAGGGCATACCGGGCACTCCTCCTTCTGCCTACTGGGGCAGGCTCAAGTTGTTCCTCCTTCGAGTCACTCTGTGCCTGTGCAGGCCTTGGCAATGGTGGAGGGCTGTGTGGCCCTGCCCCGTCCTGTTCCTACTGCAGCTGTTTCCGCAGGATCATATTGTGTAGTATGGCACATACAAGGACAATTTGGGTACATGTAGCTGGTGAGCACTACAAAGCTCCAACGGAACCATGACTTTAGCATCCCAAACACATGCTGTACTATGATTCTGGTCTGTGCGTGTGCCTCATTATAGAGTTCTTGTTCGGGTGTGTGTGCATTTCTGATGGGTGTCATCAGCCATGGCTCCAGTGCGTATCCAGCATCCCTCTGGTACAGCTGTGTCAGATGCCAGATGTGGGAATCATGATACCTTACAGGGCGGCCAGCACACACATTTATTATTATGCCCTGGACATCGCACAGGACCTGGCAGTTGATGGTGGTAAAGCCCTTGCGGTTGATGTAGACCCTACCTCACTCACCGGGTGGTGCTTTGATGCATATGCGCGTGCAGTCTATAGCACCCACTACCTCAGTGTATTCTGCTTTTTGGTGGAACAGTTGCATATTGCTGGCCAGTGCCTCACGGGTGTTGGGGAAACATACTTGCTCACCGACATGTGCTGACATGGCATCCAGGAACTGGTGGAATACCCTGGATGCTGATGCCTGTGAAATCCCCATAATATCCCCAGTTGGCCTTTGGAAGGTACCTGTAGTTAGTATTTGTAGGCCTACACATACCTTGGTATCCACTGGGATGGGTTCCCCTCTGTTAGTTCTGTTTGTCAGATGTGGCCAGCTCAGCTCAACAATTTGCTGTAGGAGGTCCTTGTCCACCCTGTAGCTCTCCACTATCTCCAGCTCATGTAGCCCCTGGTAAGTTACCCTGGGTCTGTACACTCTTCTCTGTCTCCTCACTGTGGGTTGGTTGACAGCATTCACATCCTCACCACCCTCAGCCTCTTCCTCAAGTTGTTGTATGATAGCTATTGTAGCCCCTATCATTTTGCTGTTGTGAGTGTTAAACGTTCCCCACTTGTTTACACCGGTGGTGTAGTGTGTGGGAAAAACCAGAGGGGAAGTTGTTTGCATAGTTTATAGTAGTGTTCTGGGCTGGGCTGGTCTGCTGCCTGTATAATTGGCTGATTCTGATACATTTCATCTGCCAGCTATGCTGGTTCTCCTTGATTACCTTCCTACTGCTGTTTTCCCTTCCCATTGCCTTCCTGTCTAAGCCCGGGGGTGCGTCCCGCAAACAGAGTGCACGATTGTGCACATTGCTGCTATTTCCTGGTTTAACGGGTTTTTTTCGGCCTTTAAAACCCAGTGCGAGGTGCGCACACTCGCTCAGGCAATGTAAAGAGTGCCAGGCAGGTTTAGACACACCCCCTAGCTTAGCTGTGCTAAGCTAGGAACAAACCCGAACCACAGGGCTCCAATCCGCTTACAGTATGCCTGACACCCCCTCATGATGTCACCTAACTAATAGGCTTGCACCAAGCTATTCCTTCTCTTGCACTCTTGGGACCTGACTAGCATGCTGGGGAAAACTGGGATTCACTATCATTCCTCTCATTTTCATAGAATTGCCTGCTAATGCATAGTTACATGTCTCACACTGTGCCTCCCCCCTTAGCAACCACTACTCACTGGCCATGTAGTCTTCTGCCTGCCATTGACTTGCATGGTAGAATTGTGATTTTAGTTGAGGTGCTTAATTTAGGCTTCTTTTGTTATTTTCCCCCAATCCCGATTGCGTGCCGCTGCCCTTCGCTTAAACAGCCGAGATCAGCTAAAAACATTAAAAGTTGAGTTTTGTATTTTTTCACTGTTTGCAATGCCAGTGGCTTTATACTTGGCCATTGGCATGGTTACTACATGATATGGAGCCTTTATTTGGAGCTGTCACATCTCTGTTTTGGATTTTGCAGAAATGTACTTGGTTACTAACGGAGTACATTTCTGCAGATTGCACTAGTCCTGCACGGTCGGTTGCAAGCTTCCTGGATTGCAAAATCACCTCATTTGCATAGATTTCTCTTGCAGTTGGGGTGATTTGCATACAGAGGCTTAGTCCGTGCAGGATTAGTGCAGTAGCGCTCGTGCACGCCCCTGCAGGCTGTTCCTGGATCGCACGGCAGACATATTGCCTGCTAGAGCTCCTGCACCGATCTTGCACCCCGTGCAAGGTATAGAAAATCCGGGGGTTTGTTTTTATAAACAGGTTTTAACTTACATTCAACAAATATAGCAAAATGTTCTGATTTACAACCTGCAGCTGACAGTATCGAGCTCGGTGAATGCAAACAGATGAAAGCGCTCAGTCTGTGTATAATAAAGTGTTGGTTTGAAGGAACAACACAGTGGATTTAGAATATTTTCTTATTTTTATTTCTGAATATTAGCATTTTTAAGTCAGTGTCAGTATCTTTTACTTTTTCTTCAGTCATTGTTAACTGCAGAATTTCCCAAGTAATCTCTATTTCTTTTAAAAATTCTTCATGTTCTCTGGTGAATATGCTTTTCTCAACATATCTGTTGTATGTAGTTTCTTGACCAGTTGGTGTTTCACTTTCAGATCATACTTCAGTATTTGTAACAGTCTGCAGTTATGGAGTTGTCTTTTGTGTGTACTTTCTGAATATGATTTGGAAAGGTTTGGGGTCTGTTTCACCCAGAATTTCTGTACTATAGGCATATTCTTAGAGTTGCTTGCATCCTTGCACAGTGGCTACTAGTTCCCAGTCTGTCTGGATATAGCTGCTTTGTGCATCTCTGAATGCTATTGATGCATAAACAGCTGATCTGTTCTGTTGTAACTATCACAGTTCCTAAATCCTGTGGGTGATATGTACTTGCAAGACAGCTGGATTATACAGATCATTGTATTTTAACAATGGTGCATCTGTAACTAGTTTCTCAAGGATTTCAAAATTTTGTTCCTATATTCATTTTAGAGCTACATCTTTCGCTGAAAGCAGTCTTACAGCACTGTTATCTGAAACAGTTTCAGTACAAATTTTAGGAGATAGCATCATTCCTGGAAGACTTCATAGTGATTGATTGCCTTCTGGTTTTGGCATTGCATAGTTCTGACTTTTTATGTATCAGCTTTCAGTCTCCTTGATGCTTGAATATGACTTGTCTATTTCAGTGTCACTCTTATTTTACATTTACTTTTATGTCACTTGAAATTATACTGTGTCAGGATCTATGCTCTGCTGGCTTTCCTTTGGACTCTTTTAAGCAGCTTGATGTTCCTCCTCTTGTGTGGCTTGCAAAACCTTGCACCATACTCAGGGTGTGGCCTGCCCAGGGCTCAGAAGAGACCCCTGAGGGTACATCACAGTATTTTGTTTGTTGCTGCCACTGCACTGTCACTGTGCTGCTTTTAGTCCAGTCTTGGTATGATCAGTACTGCAGATCTTTCCTCTGCTCTCTTGGCATCTTTTCCACATTTTTTGTAGCCCAAGGTCAGAATTTTGCATCATCAAATTTTGGGTTAGTCATAGAACCTCAGTTACCAAATTTCTGTGTATTTCCAAGTCTTTCCTTAGACTGTTCATTTTTTACTACTGTATCTTTCTTTGTTCATCAGCAAAGTGTTTTTTTTACTGTACTGCATTACATACACTGAATATTTCTTCACACATGCTCAACTCTTGTGGTATTCCAGTAGTTGCTTTCCATATTCTTGATATTCTTTCCATCTCAACCTTGTGTGTCCTACTCTTCTGCTAAGTAGCAAGCAAACAATCTGTTTCCTAAGTCTCAGTCATACTGACATCCCCTGCAGTTTTCCAAGCAACTATTTGCAGTTCATCACTCTCTGTGAAACCCATATAGAGTATGTCTGTTGGTAATTCTCTGCCATGTTTTTCTTTCACTCATTGGTAAAACTGGATTAAATCTGACTGACCTGTCCTTCTACTCATGAATTCATGTTAGCTGTTATCCCAGAGATTGCTGTCATCATCTGTATACTTGCTGCTGTACAAACTTGCTTTATTTGGTTTATTTACTATTACAAAAACTTGAATCATATAACTGTTGTTTAACTTTCTTTGAATTATATGTGATTGCTACTGTTATTTGCAGCTGTAAGTATCTGCACAATGCTGTACTTCGATTATTTGAACTATATTTTTCTGTACTTTATATATGCCTATTTGGCTCTTCATGGTTAAAAAGGGTCCTCAGACCATTCTACCTACCTGGTTAAGAAATGTTAAATCAGCAAGAACAAAGGCACCAGGAGCTGGAAACACTGAGCAGATCTTCAGTAGCTTAAGAAATGTTAAATCAGTGTTAAATCAATTGATCAATGAGTGCAGAAACAACCAGGCTTTTCTCAAAATTCTGTCGATGACTTACCCTCCCACAGCTGTTAACCTACAGGCCTGTTGTTCCATGGATTTCTCCAGCACCACCCCTCCCCTATCAAGTGATCTGGTGAGATTTCTGACAGTCTTGTAAGGCAATCCTATCTGATCCATATCTCTTATCCTCCCTGCAGATAATCAGTCATTTCTTTATCCTGTTATCTGTCAAGTGCCGTCTACAATCTGCACTACCTCCCCCTCAGCATGGCATCTTCATCACCATTTTCTTCATGAAAACTGAGACTGAGGTATTTATTCACTGCTACTGCTTTTTCTACCTCTTCCTTGAATTTCCTCCCATTCTTGCTTATCCTGGCTGTCTCTGACCCTTCCTTACACATTTCTGTTGTATCTAATAAAAGCCTTTTTTCCCCTTCCTGAACCTTTCTGATGGCTTCACTCCAACTTGTGCCTTTGCTGCCATCATCTCCTTTGTTATCCTTCTGTTAACCTTCATTTACTGTCTTCTTCTACCTCTCCACATTCTCCTTACACCTCTCGTATGTCTTGTCTTTTGACCTCATTTCTAATGTCACATTTCCTGTGTAACCACACTGGCCTTGTGCTTTTTTCCCCTCTTCCTCAGACTTTAATCCGTAGCCTTGAGTACTGCACACTGATGCATTTGCATAACTTGCTCATTCACTTTATTTGCCTTTAGAGCCCTAGCTCATTTTATTTTCTGCCAGCTCATCATAGTCTAGGCCTTTAAAATTCCACACTGTTATTTTTGTTTTCTTAACCTAGAAACCAGCCACTAACATTATCAGTTTTGACTAATAATACCTTCAGTTTGAAATATTTGATCTCCTCTGCCTTGGTTAAGACCAAATTTCTATTCTTTCTGGTATGGTCCCACATTGTCTGTCTGAATCCCACATTGTTCACCTCTCACCCACTCCTGTGGAGTTCATAATATATCTGTCTGCTTGAAGCAAAATCTCAGATTTCTACTGATGTAACCATCCTCTTCTTACCCTGTCCATTCTTTTCTTTTCAATCTGCTATCCTCCTCCTTTGCAGATGGTGGCTGATAAATTGCACTGATCCACCATCAGTCACCCTCTTGTCTTCTTCAATTACTGTGGTGATTAACCTAGCTTGTGAAACTCCTTACTTCCTCACTTCTTTCATGAAATGGTGTTCCTCTTCCCTTCTGACCTTGCATTAGATACCATCATTTTTGCAGATTGTTACACCAATACGCAACCTTCTATTGTTCCTGAACAACCTGTACTGTGATACCAGGCTGTCTCATGGTCTGGTGTCATTGGTCATGTTTCAGCAACATCTGTAATATCCACACTCCCCTTCAGCATCACTACTTGCAGCTTTCCCATCTTCTTGCCTTGTATGGTATTATTACCCAACCGTCATCCAGATCAGCTTTGTTTGTTTCTTATTTTATCTTTACAGACTTTTTTTTGCTGACACATTATTCTCAGTTCCCTTTAGTATAATGGTACTGATATTGATGTCTGCCTTTCCAGCACAAATATGAGCACATCCAGAACTTCTGGGCTAATGAGGAGCCAGGGGTTGGTACAGAGCAGGACTCTTTGGCAGGTTTATCCATCTTCCTTCGAATCCCTTGCCGTTTTCCTTTGTCTACTGCTGTTGTGCAGAAATATAAGAAACTTTATTTCTAGATGTTCTATTTATTTTATTTATTTATTTATATTTGTTTACCAGGGTAGTGCACTGATCTCAATGGGCCAATAGCAGGCACAACCTGGGTGAATAGGGTAACAGAAGAAATGAACAAAACATATTTACAGATACAAGGATATGCTAACTATATATACATACATATATGGGTCTACTTTGTTTTATCGAAGTTTCAAAACTTCAAAACCCATATGGCTGAGACCATATGATCGAAGTTTTGAAACTTTGAATACTTTACATTGAGATCGCCGTACAGTGCAAAACAGGAGATTTACTGTTTTCCTTGCTGTAGTGTGTGATCTTGGAGTTGGTATATCTAAGCAGGGGGTGTGGAGGGGCTGCAGGTGGGCTTGCCCCCCTGCAAAAATGTGAAGGTAACCTGTTTTGCGTTCTGTTACTGTTTTTATTGTAGCTTTGAAGTTTCAAAACTTCAATCATATGGTCTCAGCCGTGACATGAACAAAACATATTTACAGATACAAGGATATGTTAACTATATATACATGCATATATGGGTCTACTTTGTTTTATCGAAGTTTTAAAACTTCAAAACCCATATGGCCGAGACCATATGATCGAAGTTTTAAAACTTTGAATACTTTACATTGAGATTGCCGTACAGTGCAAAACAGGAGATTTACTGTTTTCCTTGCTGTAGTGTGTGATCTTGGAGTTGGTATATCTAAGCAGGGGGTGTGGGGGGGCTGCAGGTGGGCTTGCCCCCCTGCAAAAATGTGAAGGTAACCTGTTTTGTGTTCTGTTACTGTTTTTATTGTAGTTTTGAAGTTTCAAAACTTCAATCATATGGTCTCAGCCGTATGGGTTTTGAAGCTTTGAAACTTTGCTAAAACAAAGTAGAACCATATATATATATATATATATATATGTGTGTGTATATATATATATATATATATATATATATAATGTGTGTGTGTGTGTGTGTGTGTGTAGACACGCACACACACACACACACACACACACACACACAGATGCGAAAATATGCTGCATCATTTAGGTGAAGAAATAGTTGTATCTTTCGGCTTTTCTCGGTTAGGGGTCGCCACAGTGGAACTCGGGTCCGCTAATGATTGGCAGTAGATTTTTACGTACAAGTTGCCAGCCCTGATGCATAGCCTTCAACAAAAGTACCCCCATTCACACATGTCTCTGCACAGAAGACGCTTTAGCTGAGAATCGAACAGGACAACGTCTTACTGTGAGGCGACAATGCTACCACAGCACCACCACCGCAGCTAGGTGAAGAAACAGTTAACAATGTTAAAACATGGATGGAAAAATGGAATTACGTTTAGCAGAGCTTTATGGATAAGATGTAGCCATAATAAACTAACATGGCTTATGCTTCAGGGCTAGAGGCATATCATTATATAGAGAGGCATGAAGACATTAGAAGAGGCAAGCAAGTGAGAATAGTTGCAAGAAAGGATACAATGGGGAGAAGACAGACAAAAGGTGAGAGAGGCATGTAGAGGAAAGGGATGTAGAGAAGAGAGGAGTAGAAAGGAGAAGTGTGAAAGATATGCAAAGAGAAGAGGGAAGCAGGATGAATGAGAAGCAGTAAGTAGAGGGGTGACAAGATGAGATAATGAGGGATGAAGTAGGGATAAAGATGTGTGTGATAGAACCTGCGGTTCTTGTAATTTGACCTGAGTGAATGCAGCTGCACTTTGCTTAGGTGAAGAGGTCTTCCTTGAGCTGTTGACTAAAGTCTGAGTAATTTTGGACATCCCGGATTGAGACAGGAATGGAGTCCCATAGTTTAGGTGCAGAAGAGATTGAAATCCCTTGAGTGGGTGTTATGCCACCACTGGACTTAAAAATGTGTAATAGATCTGACAGGACAGGGCCCATTGAAGCTGTGTATACATGTAGCAGAAGAACAAGGCTGTGAGTCCAGCCACATATTTTTAGGCCTTTGATTTCATTACTGAGGAACTGAAAAGGGCATTGTACTATGTGATTAGCCTAATGAGTGCTGAGTGAAGTGAATGATTATATCCTGGGACCTGGATGATGGAGTACCTTTAGATATAAGCTGTGTGATGAAAAAGGCCCTCCTTATAATTGGGATCAAAGGACAGTTCATTGTTGGCTCAGGATATGTGGTGGTCAAAGGACAGTTTGTTGATATAAATAAATATACAGTTTAGTTACCAAACCCATACACAAATGCTTGACATTAAATGCACATGTTCTAGTATATGTAAACTTTTTACTGTGTAATATAAGAAAGTGTTACTTTGTACTATTATTTTGAATACCTGCGATAAGATTCCTGATGTTTATATTTTGAGAGGTATGATGATCTGGAATTGTTTTGAACAGCACAGTTTAGGTGTGAGTAAATGTTATGTGCAGTCATTTCTTTTCAGCCTTACATTTTGCTCATACTTACTTTTGTCATTAGTGCATTACTGCTTATTTCATACTTGTGTATGCATGTTTTATTACAGCTCTCGTCCCGTTCACAGAAGTAGTGCTGCTATAGGACTTAACAGCAATATTAATGAGCCACCACATAATTCTGCATTGCAGTTTTCAACTTTACCAAAGGTGAGATAAATGTTTTTAATGGTTCTTGTAAAATAACTGGAAATTATAGGGCATGTATAGGATGTCTTGCCCCATTAGTTGATCTGCTTACTCCTAGTGTTATATGTATCCACTTCACTAGAGTCTGAGGCCATTAAGTGCTGTGTATTGGAATGTTACTGATGTTCGTATTTCTCCCAGCCTTATCTTTTATCTTTTCTTTTTAGGATGACTGTTGTGGCTGAAATGTTGCACAGATTCATTACTGAGATTCATTTGAGTGCTTACTGTAGCAGACACTGTTATAAACCAAATATAGACATACTGTTAAGGAGGACATCACACTTAATCAGTGCACTACTAACAGTCAGTGTTTATGTACTGAAGCAGAGCAGGACTAGAAGAATGACGTAAAATAAGAAGCAGCAGCACATGGGAAGTAATGGTCACAGGAAACACATGGGTCACATTTGGTCTCATCCTGTGCCCTCGCAAAGGTCGCATTTGAGCACTGGGGCTTAAGGGGTATATAACTGGTTGACTTTCTTCTTGATATCTCTCTAGGCAGAGAGATTTGATTGCTTTCATTTTTTACTTTTTCTGTCTTTTCATTTTTTTAGCTAGGATGATCCATTCAGGTTTAACCCATTTTCAGTGGAGTTCTGAGTCAAAAGCTCCATTACTCAAGTAAAATGCATTTGGAAAAGAATATTAATGTGTCCATATAGTGCATACATAGTAGTGTAACCTAAGTATACTAATCAATAAATAGAGTCAGTGAAGAATAATAGTATTACCATGTAGTAGGCTTATCTCAAATTCAGATGGAGCTGTGTTAAGATGCATAAAGTATATACCATTGCAACAAAAACAGTATAATTTAAAAAAACAAAGCACAATATAAAACTGCAATTGATTACCTACATAACAATACATAGGGGTCCATATGGAAAGATGATAAAATCAGCAAGCAAAGGTGAGTAGCACTCCTGGAACTGGTGTACCCTGATTTACAAAATCTTACCAAGATGACACTGATGTATAGACTGCATTTTACATGGAATTTTGTCTTCCGGCTTTTCCTGGTTACGGGTCGCCACAGCAGAACTGCAGTCCGCTAATGATTGGCAGTGGATTTTTATGGTGCCGAGTTGCCAGCCCGATGCCCAGCCTTCAAGAAAACAAAGGTTAGAAGTAGAAGAGAGAATTAGTAATGGAGAAATTAAAGAACTAGAAACTGAATTATGCATACCTGCAAAGTGAAGTGTTTAGTGTAGAAAATCCAATTCTGGTAACATTGCAGCATGATGGAACAGTGTATCCCAAAATTAAGGAGAAACAGGTGGAATGGGAAGCACCTGATTAGTTGCCACATGAAGATACTTTGGAGACTTGTAAGAAGACATTACAAAAGTTCAGTTGGAGTGCAGGGAAAGGAACAGGAAATGGTGGCAACTCTGCATTCAATGTTGTGGAGTGACAGGCCAATGAGTTCCTATATGAATGAACAACAGATGATGGGGGATGCAGCTGAACACAATATGTCACATTCAGATGTTCTGGAACTTTCTGTGGAATGCTGACAAGGAAATGGAGACTAAAGAAAGTGCCCTCAGTTTAGAAGAAAAAGCTCTAAGAGAAGAGTTGCTTGATTTAATAAAGATGGATAGACATATTAAGATTGATGAAAGAAATAGATAAAAGAAAGTCAATAAGACCCAAAATGTTAGAAGTGTGATAAAAATATGAACAAAGTAATCATGACTATTAACAGAAATTCATATGGTATAACAGAAGTAAACAGGATATATTATTGTACATCAAAATTAATAACAGATAAAGTCTTACTATAAAAATACAAGACAATAAGGGAAATGAAGGGAATAAATCAAATGCCATCACGGAAGTATTAAATAGATAAAAACTATAAAGCAATTAAGATGAGAAGTGTCACTCACGAGTATAGAAGAAGGAACAGATTAGCAGAAATACTTAGAAAGATAGATGTGATAAAAGTAATGTGCAGTATTAGAACACACCAGGATCTGTCATGCGCTGTTGCAAATAATAAACTAAAGATATCAGCCCAGACAGAAAAACTTAGAAAATATGCAGATAAATATAAAGGAAAAGTATAAAATAAGCAATTCATTGATGATCCAAAAAAGTTTTATAGAGCATTGAGAAACAAAGCAAAAGGAATAGAAACGCCACCAAAAAAAGAAGTAGAAGACACATTCTGAAGAAATATCTATGATGACCAGTGGAACATAACAAAGATGCTAAATGGATAGAAGTAAAAGAAACAGTAAGAAGTTCAAATGTACAGGATATGAAATGGGATGAAGTAATGGCCATAGAAAATGAAACAAAATTAAGAAAATCTCCTAACTGGAAGACCCCAGGCCCAGATGCAGTACCTAATTTCCAGCTAAAGGTGTTAACGTCGTTACACAAAGATTTTAACTCTGAGTAAGAAGTACTTTTATGCACACCCCAAACACACACCAACCTGGTTAGTAACATGAAAACCTATACTCCTTCTTAAGATTGAACCTGCAAGCTGTCCTAAAAACTGTAGACCAATAAGTTGCCTTCCGACAGTGTATAAACTATATACTGGAACTGATGCTGACAGAGTTTCCAGTCATTTAAAAGAAAACAAAGTTTTGGCAATAAAACAAAAGTAAAGTCAAACGAACAAAGGATCATTTGTTAAATAAAGTCATAATGGGGAATAATCTAAACATGGCATGGATAGATTATGAAAAACATTTGACAGCATTCCACATTCTTGGATAATTGAGTGCTTATAGATGTATAGGAAATACTGTGCATTGATTGATTACATTACAGTGACTGTGAAACAGTGGCAAGCCACTTTGCAGCTAAGCCTTGGTAACGGACATTTTTTTTATCCCAGGGATAACATTTCAAGGGGGGATATTCCACATTAAACCTGTCTTCTTAACAAATTAGGTCATGGTTACAATTTGGTTCCCAGACATCAGTAAAGTGTAAGGATTTCTCATCTTTTTGTGGGTGATTTAAAACCGTACATTTCAATACATGAGGAGCTGAAAGCACAACTGGAAGTGGACAAAACTTTCTCAGATGATATAAGAATTTCATTTTGTCTTGATAAATGTGCGAAAGCAGCATTTAAAGCACGAAAGCTGTGGTCCAAGAAAATATTAGTCTGGGACAGGAATGTGATGTAAAGGAACTTGAGCAGGAGGGACTGCATAAGTATTTGAGAATTTATTTATTTATTTGTTGACATTTGATTACCATGAGAGTACAACTAGCTAGAAGCCCATTTTTAGCAGAAACCCAGGCAGAAAAGCTCCAAATTGTAACATTATTGTTCTTAAAATATTTTGTAATAATCTTCAAAAATAAAACAAAAATCTGCAGTTTAAATAATTATAACAAATTAGTGATAATATAAAACGGTTAAGAATTTATGCAAGTTATGTGATCATTTAATATTTATAGAAATTTTAGGCAGTTTTTAGAGATATTAAAGGTAAGTTAGTCTAGTACAAACAGGAATTGCAATATGAAGGGAGCGAAAAATAGACTCTGTATGTATTGCAGAAGGTGTATATTCTGGGCACATTGAGGGTGCTGTGAAGAGCACTTTTGGCTAGCATCATAGAGTGAAGCAATACTAATTTCACAAACTTTAATCATACTTTGACTTAGGAATGGAGTCCATTCCCATCATGGTATTAGAAACCCAAAGGACTTGGAGAAATTAAAAAAAAACAGTGTAAATTAAGTACTTGGATAATAAACAGATTCATTGAATTATAGCAGTACTATTCATATGGGTACAAAAAACTGCAGGTGAATGAGAGACTTCCAGGATGGTGGCTGACTGTGTAATGTATTGGTTAGAGCTCTTCCAGTGTAAAAACCAAAAAATGTTTTTAAAAAGCCAGGAAAAGTTGTTGATTTGGGCAAAATTTGGTTCCTGACTAGTAGTTACACTGTCTGAATGACAGCAAAGAAAACATTTGGAAAAATAAGGGAAAATCAAGTAGAAAAGACAAAGAAAAAGCTCTGGCTATGAAACTCGCAGCATTTCAGAACAAGCATAGTTCAAATTGCAACTGTAATATAAGAAATTGCTTCTAGTTGATTAGAGGAAAATGTACTCAGAGGTACTAAAAATAGGTGAGACACTGGATGAATATGAAACATAAAATGAAAGAAACAGTATGAATAGAAGCTTTAAGTAGCAATTTAGATAGTTGATAAAACTGCAAAATTCAGAGGCAGAAATAAAGGAAAGGCAGACAGAAAATGAGACTTCTCAAGAAGAAATGGGGGAGGGCTTGGCATATTGGTTAATTTCTTTACATCACAGATAC
The DNA here is from genome assembly GCF_019279795.1 of Protopterus annectens. NCBI lineage: Eukaryota > Metazoa > Chordata > Ceratodontiformes > Protopteridae > Protopterus > Protopterus annectens. Next base: position 248,059,954 of record NC_056731.1, read on the forward strand.
AAGGTACAGGGTTTGATTCTGACCTCTAACTGTTGTCTTGTCTTGTAATAGTCTGCAGACTGGTGTGCTAGTATAGCCCTATGAATCTATGAAATAGAGTTAGAAGACCAGTGAGACATGAAGGATCATACGTATTAATTTTATGAATATAGAAGTAAGCAACTGGATTGGTGTTCCACAACAGAATTTACAGGACATATCATGTATATGCTCAAAATCTGACCATCAGAAAGCAGCTGAGTATAAAAATTTGAGACTCCAGAGTGTTTGTGGAAAATGATTGTTTGCTGTACACTAGACAGAAAGGAAGAGAAGAAAGTTTATACCTGAAATCACAAGACGTTGAGAGGCAGACATGAGATTTAAATTAATATATCTGGCTGTTTTATGAATATTTTTTCTTAGAGGATTAAAGATATCTTTGTATGCGGATTGGGCTGTAGAGGAAATAAACAAAAAATAGCCAACAAGAGTGTGCCACTAAGCTGAAGGAGATGGTGCTTTTCAGTCTTCTAACAGTAAGAAAGTCTGCAGAGAGACAATGCTAGTGAAACTTTTCCTGTTGTTTGAAAGGTAAATGTTGGAGTGACAGAAAAAAAATCACAGGAGCCAAAGAAGAATGAGAAATACATTATACTCAACACACAGGACTGTGCTGGGAAATCAGGATGATCAGGAAGATCAGTAACAAAATGAAGTTAGGCAATAACTGTAAAAGAATGTAACGCATTTGTGACGATTGGGGAGAGATGGGCATAGGCTGCCAGCCTAGTTAAATATAATTTGATATATAATTCTGGCATTTGTAAATAAATGTAAAATACAGGTATGTTTTCTTGAATGTAAAAGAGCACTGTAAAATGTGGAACTGCAAAATATGGAACAACATTGCACTCTACTGGCCCAGTGAAGCATGTTGTGACCCTTTCATATTACAATTCGGATCCAGGGCAGCTGGATGAAGGTTTCATGCCCATTGTTTTAAGGCTAAAGTTTATGACCAGAATTTAGATGTGGAAGGTGCTTTATTGCTCTAGTTTCTGTTAGAATATACATGTGAAATGTCTTCTATTGTTGTAAGTTTTTGTGCAGGTGTTAGGTTTTCCCTGGCAAAATTATTTAGCAATTTAAGTGTCAAAAATTATGTAATTTGGGGAGGACCCAGCAAACATGTTTGTTCGTAATGTTTAAATACTATTTCTCACAAGAGACTTGGAAGCATTTTGATCTTGGATATCCAGCTTACCAGCACTCTGCCTTGTGCTCACATGTAAGTTTTAGCATTGTGATTTCTTGTAGGAATAGTTAAAGCTAGTAAAAATTAATTAGGTATTTTTCTTTGAAATCAGACCTGTCCTACTGTATTATTTTAAGTTTCTGTGTGATCTCTGAACTCTTAGATATCTCTGTGGTATAGTAGTTTTGTCTTGTGTTTTAATTATTTATTATTTTTAAGACCGTCTACCTGTGGCTGATTTGTGTAGAGATAAGCTCTAGAGTACATTGCATATTTATGGAGGTTATTGTAATAGGCCACTCAAAAGTAAGCCTTGACTGTTAGTCATACTACCATTGGATATTAATATTGCACAGTAATAATTTTAATTTTAATTAATAATTTTAAGGGCCTTTTCGTAGCTGATATTTATTAGCTGGTGGTGGCAGTAATTACTACTGTATAACCTGGGTAAAGGGGCACAGCTGGAGAACATGTGCTAGCCTTTTTTCCCAGGAGAGTCTGTGTGGTTGTATAACCTCTTCTCAAAGTGTGTGTGTTGTGTCATCTACCTGGGCAGGGTCACGAAGCACTGGTTGAACAGAGAGGGTACTGGAGGTTAGCTTGCCAGCTAGGCTAAGATCTGGACCCTATAGCTGTGCCAGTGGGTAGTCTTATTGGGGACCTGGAGAGCAAGGGAGCAACCAGCCCCAGACTGACTGTGATCTCTGTGTGTACTTAAGGGAAATTGTACTTTATTGTGTGCATTAGTTATCCTTTTCTCTTATATGAGATAACCTCCCTGGTGTTAGTGGTGTGGATTGAGGCTCCTTGATTGCTGGGCCAGGGCATGGTCGTCACAAGTGTTTGGCAGTGATGGGATCTACTTCACATACTAATTGGCTTGTAGTGGTGTGGATAGAGCGAATTCCTGTAGCTTATGTACATTGATCTCTAAAAGTGTTTTGTACTCTAAAACAGCCACTCAGTGTATACTCAGAGTTCAGATCACAATTGTTTTATTTCTTTTGTTAGCTTAGTGTTAGTCAGGGTGAGCAGGCAGCATGTCAGCAGAAGAGTATGGAAAGCTGACAAGGAGCCAGCTGGTGAAGATTTACCAGGCTAGGAGACTGGTGCATCAAAACCTGACTAAAGCAGACCTGATTGCAGCCTTGGTTACAGCTGCATCAGAAAACAGCAGCCTGGAGGACGATCAGACTGACAGTGGAGATGCAATATCCTCTGAGAATGGACAGCTCAACCTTTCTGCAGTGGACTTAAAAATCCAGCTGGAGCTAGAGAGACTTGAGTTGGAGGCCAGGCGTATGGAACTAGAAGCAGCCAAGAAAACGAGGAGTCTACAAGCTGAGGAAAATGAATGGCAGAGGAGGCATGAGAGAGAAATGCTGACTCTTCGCCAGAGTCATGGAGGTAATGGGGAAGGGAGTAACCGGACCCCAGAAGCACAAAAGGTCAGTAAATTTCTTCCACAGTTTAAAGAGAGGGATAATTTTGATAGTTTCATTCATATGTTTGAACGGGTATGTAAACAGTATGAAGTTGACCAAAGGGTCTGGGTACAGTTCCTGACCCCCTTACTCCATGGTAAAGCTGTAACTTCTTTAGCAAAAATGCATGACACTGACTGTTTTGATTATACTGCTGTAAAAAGACATTTATTAGAATGTTTTATGCTAACACCTGCAATGTATAGGAAAATGTTTCATGAGCATAAACGCAAGGCAGATGAAAATGTATGTGAATATGTTGCTGAACTGAGCACTTATTTTCATAGCTGGGTGAGTGGATGTCAGGTTACCACTTTTGAAGGGCTGGCAGACCTTTTGGTAAGGGAACAAGCCCTTAGCACTGTGCTTGAGGACATGAGGATCTGGTTAGCTTAAAGACAGTGTGCTACTTCAGAGGAGTTGGAGAAGAAGGGAGACCTATATCTGGCCAGCAGGGCAACCCAGCACAGGAAGGGGGCCCCCAGTACTGCTCATGGGACTAAAGGAACCCATGGTGGGCAGCACAGACTACCCCAACAGAATCCGCCAGTAGCAGGGGAAGCCACTAGTCCAGGTACAAGTCCAGGAGCTAGGGTTAAATGTTTTGAATGCAACCAGTGGGGCCTTGTGGCATACAGATGTCCACAGAGGCAAGGTGGGGAACCAAAAGTGAGGGAGCCAGTAAGTGGGAAAGACAAAATGTCAACAGTAGGTTGTCTTGAGACAACAGGGGTCTGGAACTACCATCCTGCAGATGTCCTGTGAGGGAAGGATTCAGATGAGGCAGTACCATGTACTTATGCAGTTAAACACAGTCAGGCTAGGAGACAAGCATGTAGGTCTGGTAGCCTGGGGGAGACCCAGACAGACTGCATACTTGCAGCCAGGACTGCTGAGGTGGTTACTTCAGGGAGTGAGCTACGCTGTAGCAGAGAGACTGAATGTGAGCCACAGCTGCTTGAGGGTACTGATGTTCCCTTGGACAGGGTAATTGCAAAGGTAGAGGTGAGTAGTAGTACCCAGGCTGACAGTGAGGCATCGCTGTCGGAGGATGCCAGACTTCCTGAGGAAGGGGAGCTGGGAAAGGTTACAAGGAGAGACTTGAGACAGGCTCAGCTCTCAGACCCTACATTGCAAGGCCTGAGGCAGGTAGCTAGGGAGGCACCTGATCCTCAAGGGAAGGGGGAATCTGTATACTGGAACAAAGGGGTATTGTACAGAGAGTGGACCCCTGAGGGAGGGCTAGAAGGTGAGAGAGTACAGCAGTTGGTAGTGCCTAGAGCTTACCGTCTGGTGCTTCTAGCCATAGCCCATGATATTCCCTTTGTAGGTCATATGGGTATAAAACATACAAAGAGGTGTATTATGCAAAACGTCTATTGACCTGGAATTTCCAGAGATGTGACAGGGTACTGCAGGACCTGTGAGCAGTGCCAAAAGGTAGGCAAGGCAGGAGATGAGGTGAGAGCTCCTTTGATGCCTTTGCTTATGATTGAGGAGCCATTTCAGAGGGTAGGTATGGATATTGCTGGTCCTCTGAGTACCCCAAGTTCCGCAGGGAAAAAGTATACCCTAGTGGTAGTGGATTATGCTACACGATACCCTGAGGCAGTGGCTTTGTCCTCCATTGAGGCAGAGAAGGTGGCAATTGTTTTGTTAGAGATTTTCAGCAGGGTAGGTTTCCCAAAGGAAATACTGTCTGACAGGGGTGCCAATTTTATGTCAGACCTGCTGGCTTGCCTGTGGAAGTCCTGTGGGATGAAGCACATAAAGACCACCCCCTACCATCCCCAGACTAATGGTCTTGATGAGAGGTTAAACTCTACAATCAAGTCCATGTTACGGGCATTTGCAGATCAGTTTAAGTGGGAATGGGACAAATATTTGCCCCATCTTACAGAGAGGTTCCCCAGGAATCCACAGGTTTTTCACGCTTTGAGTTGCTGTATGGGCATAGGGTGAGGGGACCTGTAGATTTAATTCAAGATGAGTTGGAAGGTGAGTGTGAGTCTCACAAGGAGTCTGTTGTGGCATGTGTCCTGAACCTCAGGACAAGGCTCAGGGAACTCATGGGCCTGGCCCAGGAGAAACTGGCAGAAGCCCAACAACAGAAAAAGGTGTGGTATGACAGGAGTGCTCGAGCTCGAGAGTATGCTGTAGAGAAGCAGGTGATGGTTTACATTCCCATCAGACACAACAAGTTGCAATCAGCTTGGGAGGGAACCCTGCAAGGTGGTAAGAAATGTAAGTGATGTTAACTACATGGTGGAAGTGCTAGGCAGATGGCAGGGGACAAATTGTACCATGTTAAGATGATGAAACCTTACCATGGTAGGGAGGCCCATGTGCTGAGCATTTGCAGTGGATTGCAGGAGGAATCTGAGGGAGATCTGATGACCGATCTCCTCAGTGAGGCTCGGGCTGACACCTTGGTCAAAGGGGTAGCAATGTCCCAGCAGCTATCTCCTACCCCGGTTCGAGAAATCCGAGCAGTGTTGCAGGAGTTTGGGGGCATGTTCACTGGGAAACCAGGGAGCACCCACCTAGTGCAGCACCAGGTGGATACAGGACCCCAAAGGCCTATCAGGCAGGCCCCTTATAGGGTGCTTGAGAGAGTCAAACAGACTCTGAGGGAAGAGGTACAGGAGATCTTGGAACTAGGGGTGATTCAAGAGTCCCAGCAGTCCCTGGGCCTCACCAGTTGTGTTGGAGCCAAAGAAGGATGGCAGCGCCAGGTTCTGTGTGGATTACAGGAAATTAAATAGTCACACAGAATCAGATGCTTACCCCATGCCTAGGACAGATGAAGCCCTGGAGCAGCTGGGTGGGGCTAAGTATCTTACTACCATTGATCTTACCAAGGGTTACTGGCAGTTGCCCTTGACTCCCAGTGCTAGAGAGAAGTCAGCTTTTGTGACTCCTTTTGGCATGTATGAGTTCACAAACATGCCGTTTGGGATGAAGAATGTCCCAGCGACTTTCCAGAGGCTGGTAGATCATATCTTAGCAGGAGGGTTTACCCTTGCTTACATGGATGATCTTGCTCTCTACAGCCATTCCTGGCAAGAGCACCTTCAGCATGTCAGGGAGGTGCTGGGCAGACGACATTTGGCAGGGTTGACCATTAAGCCGAGCAAATGTCAGGTGGGTTTGGCAGAGGTCTCCTACCTAGGACATAGAGTGGGGAGTTGTAAGATAAAGCCAGAATATGCCAAAGTGGAAGCTATTCAGCTATTCAGGCATGGCCTGCACCTGTTACCAAAAAACAGGTGAGGGCAATATTAGGGACAGCAGGTTTCTACAGAAAGTTTGTTCCCAATTAAAGTACCATAGCTGCTCCCCTCACAGACCTGACAAGGAAGAACAGGTCAGATAAGGTAGCGTGGACCCCAGCATGTGAGCAGGCATTTCAGAAGCTTAAGGAAGCTTTGGGAGGACCCCATGTGTTAGCCAGTCCAGACTACAGCAAAGACTTGGTTGTGCAGGTGTATAGTTCAAACTATGGGGTGGGAGCTATACATAGCCAGATTTCTTCAGAGGGAGAAGAGCACCCAGTAGTTTATCTCAGTCATAGGCTCCAACCCAGGAAGGAATGCTATGCAGCGGTAGAAAAGGAATGTCTAGCCATAGTGTGGGCACTACAAAATCTTCAGCCTTATCTGTGTGGAATAAAATTCACTGTGATGACAGATCACAACCCTCTAACATGGTTAAACAGAGCCAGTCAGCAAAATGCCAAGTTGCTAAGATGGAGTCTGGGGTTGCAAGCATATGATATGTCAGTGCAGCACCGCAGTGGGATTAGCAATACCAATGCAGATGGGCTTTCAAGACAGGGAATGGGGTGAGGTACACCCAGATAGACTTGACACTCTCAAGCGACGTTTCTCAAGGGGCACTTGAAACATTTTGCTTGAGTCCTCCTGGAGGGAAGAGATGCAACGATTGGGGAGAGATGGGTGAAGGCTGCCAGCCTAGTTAAATAGAATTTGATATATAATTCTGGCATTTGTAAATAAATGTAAAATACAGGCATGTTTTCTTGAATGTAAAAGAACACTGTGAAGTGTGTAACAGCAAAATATGTGACAACATTGCACTCTACTGGCCCAGTGAAGCATGTTGTGACCCTTTCATATTAGAATTCAGCTCCAGGGTGGCTGGATGAAGGTTTTATGCCCATTGTTTTAAGGCTAAAGCTTATGACCAGAATTTAGATGTGGAAGGTGCTTTATTGCTCTAGTTTCTATTAGAATATACATGTGAAATGTCTTCTATTGTTGTAAGTTTCTGTGCAGGTGTTAGATTGCTAAATAATGCAGTTTGTTTGCCTGGGAAAGCCTAAGTGTCAAAAATGATGTAATTTGGGGAGGGACCCAGCAAACATGTTTGTTAGTAATGTTTAAAATACATTTCTCACAAGAGACTTGGAAGCATTTTGATCTCGGATATCCAACTTACCAGCACTCTGCCTTGTGCTGTGATTTGTTGTAAGAATAGTTAAAGCTAGTAAAGATTAATTAGGTATTTTTCTTTGAATTCAGACCTGTCCTACTGTATTATTGTAAGTTTCTGTGTGATCTCTGAACTCTTAGATATCTCTGTGGTATAGTAGTTTTGTCTTGTGTTTTAATTATTTATTATTAAATATGTTTATTCTACCTGTGGCTGATTTGTGTAGAGATAAGCTGTAGAGAACATTGCATATTTATAGAAGTTATTGTAATAGGCCACTTTAAAGTAAGCCTTGACTGTTAGTCATACTACCATTGGATATTAATATTGCACAGTAATAATTGGACACCCTTTTAAGGGCATTTTAGTAGCTGATAGTATTAACTGAGTGGTGGCAGTAATTACTACCATATAGTCTGGGTAAAGGGGCACAGTTGGAGAATCTGTGTCAGCCTTTCCCAGGAGTGTCTGTGAAGTTGTATAAATACTTATCTCAAAGTGTGTGTGTGTGTTGTGTCAGCTACTTGGCAGGGACACGAAGCACTGGTTGGACAGAGAGGGTACTGGAGGTTTTAGCTTGCCCAGTTAGGCTGAGACCTGGACCCTATAGCTGTGCCAGTGGGGAGTCTTATTGGGGACCTGGTGAGCAAGGGAGCAACCAGCCCCAGACTGACTGTGATTTGTGTGTGCACTTAAGGGAAATTGTACTTTACTGTGTGTGTTAGTTATCCTTTCCTCTTCTATGAGACGACCTCCCTGGTGTTAGTGGTGAGGATTGAGGCTCCTTGATTGTTGGGGCCAGGGCACGGTCGTCACAGCATCTATCCCACTAAATGTAGACTAGTTATTTGAACTGTGATGCTGCAAGAATAAATGACTGAAGAGGAATGGAAGTGTGTTGACTTCTAAATTGATGGGACAACTGTAAACCATATCTCCAGTTTTTCATTAATATTTAAAATGATGCTGAATATACTAAAGAAGTTACTGTAAGTAAAACAGTGATTTTCTTGTTAATGTTTATGTACAAATTTTCTCATGTAAAGTGTGTGTTATTTTGTAAAGTATACAGTCAGGGGTATTTTACATGTGAGAAGTGGAGATAGTTGTATCAGTGGCTGCTGTACTTGCTACTGGTATTAAAATAAGAAATTAATCTTTCTCTCACCTGTCCCTGGGGAGGGGTCCTAAGTTTGAATGACAGCCCAGTAGGTGATATGAGGTATACATCCCATGCTTACAAAATACTGGAGGTACAGACCAACAGACATTCCTAGTCTTTCATTGATGCACATCAGGAGATGCGGGAGGGAAATTGGCAGGGCATATAAATAAAAAAGCCCTACTGTCTTGAATGTGGTGTATTTTTTTTCTTATAGTTAAAAGTTAATAGTTTACTCAAAGAGTGCATTTTCCTCAGTTTCCTTTCAAGCAATGGAAGGGTTTCAGGTTAGCTTTTAGGGAGTCAGGAGTAACTCCTAGTATCTGATCAAGGAGAGCTATCATTGATACCTGATGGTCTGCTTCAAAGGGGCTATTTTTAAGTACTGTTTCTTATTTATAACATATCTAGCCTTTACACTGTAACAGAATACGAAGGGCTAGAAAGAAGTTAGTTAAAATTACAATAACATTGTGATCTTTATGTGGTGGGGATGTAAATGTATATTGATTATATTGTATATTAAATTAAAAGAATAATTGTATCAATTTTTATAAAGGTTTATTCTAAATTAATTTTCTTCATTTAGACTATAAACTTTTTTTAGCAATAAGATTATAAAAAAAAGAGAGAGAGAGAGAAAATAGTGAAAAACCTGAAGCATGGTAGTGCTTCCTTGTATTTGCAAAGTAACTTGCTTGGATTTCCTATTATCACCTGATTTTGCCTGAAGATGATCTACCTGCAAGAGCAGATAATTAGCCATGACAGATCTGAAGTTTGTTCTGAATGAAACATGCAAGGTACAATGTAATTAACTTTCAAAGGGATAAAGTTAAGCATTTTGATGAAAATAAAATATAAAGCAAGAAATGATGTTTGAAACTGTGGGAAGTGAATCGCTATACAGATCGTCACCTTCCCTTCAGCCTTAGTACTTTTAACACGTTAAATATAAAAGTATACAATTTATTTTTATTTAACATTATCAAGTGTATTTTTCTTAAGGTTAAAAGTTAATTGCTTACTAAAAGCTTGCAAGTTGTTTTTCATATCTGTGAGTGGAACAGAGCTAAGATAAGAACAGATAACAATCTTTGTAAATGAGAGCACTGGCTCTAACATGCTCATTAGCATGGTTAGCCTTAACTTTGGAATAGGTAAATCCTTTGGGTACAACCATCAGTTTGGGAAACTGCTCCTATTTGGTGGAGTAGACTTCCTTTTCGGAAAGGGAATTTGGTTTCCTGTGTTTATTGTGAGTTAATTTTTCAAATGTATTTAGTTTTTGTCTCTTGAGTATTTTATTGTTGGAAAAATCCAGGAAACCATGACATGAGTTCAAATTCCGATAAGAAGAAACTACATACAAAATTAGCCTACCATTAATTAGTGCATGCATATAAGTTACAAGATGGAAGCATATTTTCAAAAGAAAAGTCTTGTGTAATATGTGTGAGGATTTTTTTTTATCAGAAGAGCTGCTTAGTTAATTTTAATATGGAATGTAAATGACCATAAAAGTACAGACAAAAAGCAAAGGGTATTGAATTATATTAGGGAGTGTAGGCTGCAAATCACAGTGTTTTAGATAGTAATAAACATTTCAATTTGACAAAAGAAAAGTTGACATTCAGCATAATATTGGAGACACAAGAAAGGGGTACTAATAATACTGATTGTGAGAGGGGTCCCAGTGGAAAAAGAAAAGGAAAAAGTGCAGCAATGGTAGATTTGTGATAGCATGGATTTATTAGTAGGGAGCAGGAGAACCAAACTTAGTGAAACAGTGACAATAAAAATAACCAGAGATCCTGTAGAGGTATGAGAGATATTTCAGAACTGTTATGAACATTTGTAAAGTAGAGGAATGGCGAACCAAGAAAAGGCGCAAATGAAAATATTTATGGAAGATTTAGTTATGCGAAGGTTAGAAGAAGAAGAGACTAAAAATAAATCCCTAAAACAGGAAGATGTTCATCGTGTTTCACTGTTGCAGTCATTACTCTTGGGTTATCCTGCTGGCAGGCTACCTGCAGTCAGCCTGAATTCCAAAGTCTTGGTCCGGCGTCGGTTGCTGTCACCTCTTCCCTGACGTCAGTGCACCGGGAGTATAAATGATGCAGCCGACGCCATTTTCTTTAGTCTTTCTTACCGCGCGGTGCCTGAAGCAAAAGCAGTTTGCAAGTGCCGGTCGGCCGACTCCTGAGATTTTCAAAATCGAATTTCAGATCCGAAGTCTTCATTAAAGCTAAGTATCCCATTGGGGAAACTTTTTTCTTGCTCCAGACCGATGTCAGAAAAAGTTAACAATTGTATTTCTTGTGGAAAGCAAATACCTCATAGGGATTTTCATTCTTACTGCATTCCTTGCCTAGGCCCTGATCTCACGACGTTGCTAGCTGTCAGTTTTGTGTTAGATTTAACCAATGCAGTATTAAGCGTCGGTACGATTTTGCCTTTCATTTCTTTGGCCGAAGGTTTAATAATATAATGCCGTTGGAACAGCCGATGACCGGAGTTTATAAAAAGCGCAAGGAAAAGGAAAGGCATCCGAGGTCCAAAACCGATGAGGCTCCCGCTAGGCCAGTCGCCGGTTCGCTGGTTCTCAGTGAGGCGCTTTCGCAGCCCCTGACGCCCGCTACCTCAGAGCCACAGGCCGCTTCCGACTCCCACGTGGAGCCAACTAGGCCTCTGGATACTCAAGGTATTGGACTCTCGGAAACTATTCCCTCAGATGGGTCTGGAGCCACTGAGCAGGCATCGGCTTCTGAGGGTGTTTTCAGACCTACACACTTATATGTCAAGCCAACCTCAGCTTCAAAGACCGACTAAAACATCTCTAAAGACAAAGAAACAAGTACAGCATTCTCCTGGACAGACTTCCATGCCTAAGAAACAGATGCTTAAAATGGCCGAAGACCTAATTACTTTGATCAGGGGTTCTCATCCCCCTCCTGATAAGAGGCCTAGCCAAGACACAGAATATGACTCTTCGGATCAGGTTTCAATTTCCTCTGATTCCTCTTCTGAACAGGGATACTCTTCTCCTATCTATGAGGATTCTGATGCTGAAGAATCTATTCCTTCAGCCTCTCCTCCTGAGGATTATTCTTTTGGGGAAACCCTGCATACCATGAGGCAGCATTTTCACTGGGAGAGCCAAGATTACTCAGAATCTAAGAAAAGGCTCAGAGACTTTCTTTACTACATCAGCACAGACCTCTTGCTATTCCACCTGTCATAGACATTGTAGATGATGTATTTTCAGAGTCCGGCTTGTCTCCTGACTCTTCACCCCCTGCACATGCTAAGCCAGATAGATACTACAGGGTTCCAAACTCTCATAAATTTCTATATAAAAACCCTGCTGCTGACCCAGAAACTATATCTCACGGTCCCAAAGGGGTCAAGGCTTCCACTGCAAAAAACCCTGTCCCCTCTGATAGGGATTCTAGGGCACTGGACAGATGGGGTAAAAAAGTTTACACTTCTGCTACCTTGGCTGTAAGGGCTTTAAATTGTCAGTTTCATATGCTTAAATATCAGCAATACTTAATGTCACTGCTTAAACAGAAAATGTTGACAAATTCTGAATGTTCTGATAACAAGGAAATGCAGGATTTATTGCATGTAGCTGAACAAGTGGGAAAGCATACTTTGCAATGTGGTTTTGATTCACTGGAGGCCTCTTGCATGGCCGCTGTTACGTGTTCTGTCATTAGAAGGCATGCTTGGTTAAAGGAGCAGAATCTGCCTGATCATGTTAAAGCAAAATTATTGGATGCTCCATTACAGCATGATACTTTATTTGGTATTAAGGTAGAAGAGGTGTTGAAGAAAATGGAGGATAAAGTGAAATCCATGCAGACAGTTAAGGATTTCCTACAGGTACAGCCACCCAGATTTAGCAGGAACTGACCTACAAAGAATTGGTCCTTTCCAGTGTCAGACAGGCCACAAAGAGGCAGATACAGATGCCCCAGAGGCAGATCCCAGCCCCAGGGCTCATACAGGCCTAAACAATGGGGTGCTTCTGCCTCCAAAAGCGGAGAAGACAAATCACAACCATATAGGAAACAGTCCCAATGACTTTCCTCTGCCAGAACCAAGCACTTATCTTTTGGCAGCTCCCTTAGGGGGAAAGCTAGCACTTTTTTCACCAAATTGGCACATGATTACTCAGGACAAATGGGTCTTGAACATAGTGTCTCAGGGCTACAGGTTCCACTTTCACACCCTGCCCCAAGGGCAAAAAATATGCCAGACCTGCCACACAATCAGTGGGCAGAGGCACAAAAGCAAGTTTCATCCCTCATGGACATGAGGGCCATTCAACAAGTACCACAACAAGAGCAGGGACAAGGATTTTACTCAACTTTCTTGGTGCCCTGAAAGGACAAAGCCTGGAGACCAATACTGGACCTGTCTATTCTAGACACATTTCTGGACATTCCAAAATTCAAAATGTTGACTCTGCAGCAGCTACTGCCCATGCTGGGCAAGAAGGCTTGGCTCGTACTTTGGACCTAAAAGAGGCATACCTGCATGTCCCAGTCAGACAATCTTGCAGAAGATACCTCAGATTCATAGCTGGCTCAATGCACTACCGTTTGGCTTATCTACTGCGCCCAGGGTCTTCACAAAATGCCTGGCACCAGTAATTGCATTTTGCAGACAAAGAGGAATTCAAATATATCCTTACTTGGACGACTGCCTTATTCAAGCAGAGAACAAAGACATTCTACTAAAGCATATGGCGTTTGTAAAAAGGGTACACAGGAAACGAAAAGAAATCAAAACTAGTACCCTCTCGAGATAATATTCCTGGGTGCAAGCTTAAATACAACTGCCCAGATGGCTTATCTCACGCCAGACAAACAAAGGCAACTGACTTCTTACTTCAAAATGTTGGCAACAAAGACCCAGTTGTCTGCAAGAAAACTTCTGCAGGCTTTGGGCTTCATGGCATTCTGCTAATTCCATATGCCAGACTGCATATGAGGAAACTACAATGGTATCTAAAAAGTGTTTGGACTCAACATTGCCACAGCCTGGAAACATTAATTACCCTCATTCCCTGCCTGCAACAGGAGTTTCGATGGTGGGCACAGGCCTGTCACCACAACAAGGGACAGCCATTCACTTTACCCACAGCCAGGCAGACACTAACAACTGATGCAGCAGATTATGCCTGGGGGGCCCACATGGCAGGAAAATGTATTCAGGGCATATGGCCCGCAAGCCAGATGCATCTTCATATCAGTCAAAAAGAGATGCTAGCTGTTCAGAATGTCCTGACAGCTTTCAAGGATCTACTTCATCCAGGACAACTACTGATAAAGACGGACAATACTACAGTCATGTGGTACATAAACAAGCAGGGAGGCACACATTCCTACTCCCTCTGCAGACAAGCCATGACTTTGTGGGACACAGCATTGACTTATCAAGTTCACCTGCAAGCACAATTCCTGCCAGGAAAAATAAATACTCTGGCAGACGAACTAAGCAGAAACCTCATGGTTCCCCATGAATGGAAACTGGATCCACAAGTCTTCAGCATGATAGCAAGGAAATGGAGATGCCCAGACATAGATCTATTTGCCTCCCCTCACAACTGCCAACTGCAGAGATTCTGCACAAGGATTTATCACAAGCAAGCATGGAAAGTGGATGCCCTATCCTTCAGCTGGAAAAACCTAACAGTATATGCCTTTCCTCCACTGCCTCTCCTCCCCAAGGTACTCCTAAAGGTCAGACAAGAGAAGCCAAAAATGAAACTGATAGCCCCAGACTGGTACCCAATCCTAAAGAACTTGTCTCAAGGTCCAGCCTGGACATTGCCTCAAACTTCTCACTTACTGACCCAACAAAACAATCGGATCCTGCACAGCCAACTCAGGACCTTAAATCTGGCAGCATGGCGGATAATGTAGCTATTCAGAACACTCCTCTTTCCAAAGCTGTAATGGATGTTATCTTGGAGGCCAGGAGGCCCAGCACCAGAAAATCTTATGCAGAAAAAAGGAAGAGATTCTGTGCTTGGAACCAGGGACAAGGAATTGACACGTTTTTATCAAATATTTCTCAGATTTTACAATACTTAACTGAGATGCTGGACAAAGGCCTATCCTTTTCATCAATTAAGATTCATGCCTCTGCCATTTCAGCCCATTACAATACGGAGCCACCTATCTTTTCTCATCCTTTAATAAGGCAGTACCTCAGAGGGGCCAAAAACATAAGACCTCCAAGGAGAGCACCAATACCTGCATGGGACCTCAATTATGTCTTGGAAAAACTCACACTGCCTCCTTTTGAGCCAGCCTCAACTGCTGATATAAAATTCTTATCCTGGAAAACAGCTCTCTGTTCCTAGCAATAACCTCTGCAAGACGAGTCTCGGAGTTACAGGCACTCATGGCTGTGGAACCTTTTATCATTTTCCATCCAGACAGGGTTTCTCTGAGGACGAACCCTACATTTATGCCTAAGGTGGTGTCCAGTGTGGCCCTTAACCAAGCCATTCACTTGCCAACCTTTTATCCAAGCCCACAGAACAAGGGTGAGAGACTCCTGCATTCTTTGGACATACACAGACAGCTACGCTTCTATTTGGACAGAACTAAAGTTTTCAGAAAGACTGAGCAACTTTTAGTGGCATATGCTGCAGGATCACAAGGAAAGGATATTTCAAAACAGACTATTTCAAAACTGATAGGCCATTGCATTCGTTTCTGCTACTCACAGCATGGCAAATCAGTGCCTAAGGGCATTAGGCCACATTCTACCAGAGCAGCAGCCACTTCAGCAGCCTTCCTCAGAGGAGTACCAACCAAAAACATCTTAGAGGCTGCAACTTGGAGTTCAGTGCACACTTTTACAAAGCACTACCACTTACCTCTCTACTCTAAAAACAGAGCAGGCCTTGCCACTGCAGTTCTGCAGGGCCTCATAGCCTCTCCTAATCCTATTTAGCCCAGCCACCCATCCTCAGCTTTGGGATTCAACCCAAGAGTAATGACTGCAACAGTGAAACACGATGAACATAGTACAGTTGTGTACCTACCATAAATGTAGATGTTCGAGTGTATTCACTGTTGCAGTCCAGGTTACCCCCCCCCCCACCATCGCCCTTTGATTTGCTGGGTCTTATCTGTACTTCTCTATTCTATACAACCTATGTGGTGTATTTGCTTGTAGATGAAGGAAATGTTTACTTTAGTGCATGCATGTTGATTGGCATAGTCTATTCAGCCTACCCTTTTGGGGGCACCTAACATCTGGGGCAAGAAACACTGAAGAAAATGGTGTTGGCTGCATCTTTTATACCCCTGGTGCACTGCCGTCAGGGAAGAGGCGACAGCAGCCGACACCCGGACCAAGACTTTGGAATTCAGGCCGACTGCGGGTAGCCTGCCAGCAGGATAACCCATGAGTAATGACTGCAACAGTGAATACACTCAAACATCTACATTTATGGTAGGTACACAACTGTACTATATGAAATAAACAGTGATGTATAATCATTAAACAACTCACCAGGAATAGATGCTATCCCCTTGGAAATTTGGAGTTTAGGAAAGAGGAGAGTACTAATGATTTGGAAGGATTTGTTTAACAATATTTTAAAAGGGTGGAAGTTCCAACATCTTGGAGCAAAGCTATGGTGGGATATATTACCAAAAGAGGTTAAAGGCCCTTGAGATCTGGCTTTGTATAGACCTGATGTGATTTTAAACCATGGTTATAAAGTGTTTATGTATATACTACCCAGACATTATCTGAATACCCCTCCATGTGTTCACAAGAAATCAGATTCTCTGTATAAACCACAAATTAATGTAGTGAGAGCCTTTAACCATCTTATAACTGACTCCTGTGTGATCTGTTTGGTCTGCCATAGATCACAAATACCAC
This sequence comes from Protopterus annectens, assembly GCF_019279795.1. NCBI lineage: Eukaryota > Metazoa > Chordata > Ceratodontiformes > Protopteridae > Protopterus > Protopterus annectens. The sequence goes on from NC_056731.1 coordinate 248,076,218, forward strand.
AGCACCTGTCAACCTTTCCATCTGATATGGGGCCCAACAGTTTGGATAGGAGACTTTTGTTTGGTACAATAAAGATGAGATCACTCTACCCAGGCTTTAGTGTGTCTAGTGTGTCAGATACTGAAAATTTTAAAACTCCATCATTCTAAAGTCAGGGAAGTTCTGTTTAATATCTTTACCTTCATTTTATTTTGCAACTTCCTCTATGATGTTTTGCTTATACTGTGCCTGGGGCAACCTGCTTGAATAGTTGTTCATAGGTTCATAGGTTGGTACTAGGCTATCGGCCCTAGGGCCTATGCAAGCCTAGCCATAACATTTCCCTGGATATTTCTTCCCACAATATTTACTTCTCCAGGCCCCTGTCTAGCAGGGCGACTGACATGATCCCCGGGGTGAATTTCCTATCTCCCATCCAATCATCAAGGTTCCTTTTGAAGAGGGCCAATGAGGCGCTCTGCTTGATATGCATGGGCAGTCTATTCCAGAGTATGGGGAGTCTCTGGGTCAGGAACCTATCCCTCCAGCATGTTTTGTTCATTGTGATGACAAGGTTTAGATCCCTGGAGCGTGTGGCTCTGAAGGATTGGGATTTCTTTAAGTGGAGCATGTCCAACAGCTCAGGGTTTGACATGGCCTTGTATGTTAAGCAGAGATCGCCTCTGAGTAGACGATATGCCACAGAGTATAGCTGGAGTTTTTTTAGACGGTCAGTATATGGCATCTGCTTTAGGCCTGTGATTCTTTTAGTGAGGTATTTCTGTGGCCTTTCCAGCTGTTGCAGATGTCTTATGAGGTACATTCCAAATGGGGCATTATACTCCATAATGGGTCTAATGAGGGATGTGTACAGTGGGACAATGACCTCCTTTTTTCTGGATGAAAAGCCTTAGTGATGAGGTGTGCCACATAGAAGGATTTCCTGACTCTTGTGGCAATGTGGATATTGAAAGTGAGACCACTGTCCACCTGTGTCCCTAAGTTTCTCATCACACTTTTGATGTTTAGTGTCCTGCCACCTATGTGGTAATTCATGGGTACATGTTTTTTCCAAAGGGGATGACTATATATTTCTTGGCATTAAGCTTGAGCCCATGGCTCTGGCACTAAACATCTGTTTCTGTAAGGCCCTTTTGTAGAATATCCACATCACTTGGGGATTCAATGATGGCTCCCAGTTTGCAGTCATCTGCAAACTTTGTTAGCCAAAGTCCCTTAGTGTTGGCCTGTACTTCAGAGAAGTAGATGCCAAACAAGAGTGGTCCCAGGACTGAACCCTGAGGTACTCCGCTTGTCACTTGTCTGGAGCTGGATTTGGAGTCGGCTACTTTTACTGTCTGGGTTCTGTCAGTAAGCCAGTTAGCAACCCATCGAGTGACGTAGGGATTTATGCCCAGCTTAGTAAGTTTATCTATGATTCCAGAGTGGGGGATGGTGTCAAAGGCCTTGGCGAGGTCCAGATAGGCTGTGTGGACTGCCTTACCCTCGTCCACAGCTCTGGAGACTGATTCAAAGAAGTCAGTCAGATTCAGGAGACAAGATCGGCCCTTCACAAACCCAAACTGTGTGGAGTCCAGTGTTTGAAGGTTGCCAATGTCTTTGTTTATAAGTTCCATGATAATGCGTTCCATGCCCTTGCAAATCAGGCTTGTCAGACTGATGGGACGGTAGTTCCCGGGATCCAAGGTGGATCCTCCCTTGTGGAGCGGGATAACTGCAGTTGTGCGCCACTCAGTGGGCATGAAGCCTGAGGTGAGGCTATGATTAAACATGACACTTAGGTGAGGTGCCAGTTCATTTTGTAAATCATGTAGTACACAGCCTGGGATGTCATCTGGTGCCATGGATGCTGTATTCTTAGCTTTGGAGAGTGCGGTTTCTACCTGTGTGGCCGTGATTATCGGAATTTGGCAATCTTTTGGTGTTGAGATGAGCCCTTTAGGGGGTGAGAGTGGGGTGAAGTTGGCACTAAATCGATCTGCCAGGATATTGGCAATATCCTTGGGATCAGTATATTTAATGCCATTGTGTTGTAACTCAGAGCAGATCTGAGCATTGCCATTTAGATTCTTGACATAACTTTAGAATGCCTTGTGGTTGTCTTTGGAATCTTTGGCAATTTTATTTTGCTTCCAGTTTGGCTATGTAAGTGCATTTGTCTGTAAAGGATTGTGTAACATAGGCTATCCTGTTGTAGGGATGACCTTAAACAAGCCATCATAAATGCTCCATTTTGAGAGAGGTCTTTTTGGCAGCTTCAGTTACTTCTCTGAGGATCTACAAAGAAGATAGTAGGATATTATCACTGTTTTCACCCCAGCTGTCAATGAAGAAACTACCTTCTCAGACTGAGGAGTGCCCCATATACCAGGTATGTTACCTTCTGTAACTCAGCTGGCTATGTATTCCAGGAAGACACTTCCGACAGTTCATCAGTCAGAGGTACCTAACCAAGAGAATTACTGGCCTCAAACAGTTGCCCTGTGCAGCATGATTGAAAAAGCTAAGACTGTTCTCTGTTGCATACTGCTTTCTCAGAGGCGATCTCTGTCTAACGTACAGAGCCATGTCCAACCCAGAATTGTTGAACATGCTCCATCTTAGCAAAACCAAATCTACTCGAGCTGCACGCTCTAGGGATATAAACCTCAACACAACAATGAATAGAACATGCTGGAGGGATAGATTCCCTTCGCAGAAACTTCCCTTACTATGGAACAGGGTCCCGATCTACATAAGACAGAGCCCCTCACTATCACTCTTCAAGAGGAACCTTGATGAGTGGATGGGTAACAGAAAGTTCACACCGGGGATCACACCAACAGCACTACTAGATAGGGGCCAAGGGTACTAGCTGCTAGTACAAGGGTCTAGGGAACTACTAAAGGGGCGGTGAATACCGCACAACGTGGCTGGGCTAATATATGCCTTCGGGCAGATAGCTCAGTACCAACCTATGAACCTATAGTTATGACTGCTGTCTAGAACTGTGCTGTAGTTCTGGTTCTCTGATTTCTCCTCCAGTTTGGAGAGCATTCAGAAAGAAGCTGTAGGCTTTGGATGTGGTCATGGGTGGCAACATCTTTGACTTCTTACATTTCCTGCAGAAAGAGTTATCAGAATATCTCCACAGAGTTTTTAGGACAGCCTCAAACTCTAAGCTGTAGCCTCAAAGGGGCCATAGAGATTTTTCCTCCTTCAGAGCATGGTATTTTTTTACTTCTACTACAACTTAGTTTAGACGGGAATGGAGTTTTACAAGTAATCTTGAAACTTAGCAACTTCAATGAGTGCACGTGGTGTCAGTTTCTAAATTATTACTCTCCAAATGTAGTCATGATCCTGCTGTTTCTGCATGCCCAGGTGATGTCACTGGACACAAAGGACACATTCTGGCATATCACTATTCGGGGTTGGTGCAAGAGCTTACTTCAAATCACTGTGGGTGTGCTCCACTTTCAGTACAGACTGGTGTTGTTGGGTCTTTCATTTGTACCCATAATTTGTACCACAGTGCTAGTCAAAGTGGCTGAGACCATGCAGGGATGAGAATGCCCTCACTGTTTAACTGGTATTGGACAACTGGTTGTATTACCAAAAAGAGGGTAAATAACCATCACACCCAGCTTCATATAGACCCCATTTCAATTTTAAACCATGATTATAAAGTACTCATATCTGTACTAGATAAAAGAATGGCAAAGGTTTTGCCAAAATTGATAGATATGGATCAGTGTGGTTTTGCGGATGGGAGGCAAACCTTTGATTACCTTAACAGAACAATGATGATCCAGGGAGAAGCAGAATAAATGAAAATGCTGCTGCTGTTGGTGGATCTTGATGCAGAGAAAGCATTCAACACAGTAAGATAGGATTTTATGAGTAGTGCAATAGAACCATTTGCATTCCCTACTATAGTTATAAATTTAAATAAGAAGATATATGAATGATTGGATGCAAGGATTAAAGTGGAAGAGTTCCTCTCTGATAAGATGTATTTGAAAAGAGGAACCAGGCAGGGGTATCCTCTTTTCCATTTGTTGTTTGCTGTATATTTAGAGCCATTTGCAAAGTAAATAATGGACTCAGAAGTTTAAGGATATACCTGCTATGGTAATAAAGAAAAGTTGGGTTTATTTGCAGATGATGATATCTTGTACATGATAAATTCAGAAAATGGCATATTAATGTTATAGAAAGCAGTTTCATGTCTTTTTAGGATATAAAATTAACGAATATAAAGCAATGGCTATAGTTTAAAAGTACGTACCCTCTCATGAATCAGTTCAGCAATACCCATATTCGTGGGGACACGGTAAGATAAAGTTTTTATAACTATGGATTAAAAAGGTTTCTGTTATGGCAGATGTTATGTGATCCTATCTCGCCTACATTCTGACTGATGGGTTCGGAGCCGATCCCTCGGCTCCGACTCGGCACGCTTATGCTATAGAGCGAGGCCTCTAATTGGCTGAGCTATCTTTATCCCAGGATGCACCACCACTAATCCCCCAGATCTCGTTTGCCGCTTACAGAGCTTGGACGTGGTCTCAACATTGGCTGGGCTAAGTACTATATATTAGGCTTTTTTCCTGTCAGTATTTGCTTCATTTAAACCCAAAAGCTGTTTTAACGGCTATTCTTTGTGTACGAGTGTTTTTCTGGAATTTGGTTAAAATTTTTGTGTTTTTTCCTGTCAGAGAAGGTTCCCGTTTAAGTTAGAGGGGCCTTCCCCTGTGGTTACTACTACTTTAGTGGTTGTGTGTGGGTCAAGTACCCGTTTAAGTTAGAGGGTCTTGACCCTCCTTTTCTCCTTTTCTCTTTCTGACAAATCTTGTGTGTAAAAAAAAAAAAAAGTTCTTTAGTTTAAATATTTACACTAAGTTAGTGGCATACATATTTTTGTTCCTGTGTGTCAAACCCTTTATTGTTTAGTGTGGTTATCTGTTTTTTTAGCCTGAATATGTCTAAAGAGCATAAATCCTCCGGGTTTAAAAAGTGCACGAGGTGTGGCTTCAAAATGTCCATAACGGACGACCACTCCTCATGCGTCTATTGTCTAGGTGCTAAACATCTGCAAGAATCGTGCAGTGTATGCCATGCGTTTTCCTCCAGAGTCCTCCAGGAGAGGAAAAACAAATTAATCCTCAAAGGGATTAATCAAGCCTTCCTTCGAGGAGGCTTTATCTTCCTCTCCGTCTCCTTCTAAAAAGAGGAAAGCGTCGGCTCCGACCAGTCAGTCGGAACAGACTGCTAAGTAAACTAAGCAGACTTCTCCATTGGCTCCACGGACTTCGGAGCCGAGGTCGGAACGGTCTGCCTTGATGCCTCCAGCCTCGACCCCTCTGGTTTCGGAGCCGAGGTCTGGGGCATCGAGAGGCGGGTCACCCTCATCGGCTCCACTGATATTGGAGCCGATAAGGGTCATCGGCTCAATCTCTTCCCCCTCGGAGCCGAAGTCCTTATCGGCACCGAGGGAAATTTCCTTGAAAGTTTCCTCTGAGCCGATAATTGTTGAGTCATTTCGGAGCCGGTCCCCGAGCCCTTCGGAGCCGATGGAGAAATCGGTTCGGGCCCGATCAGTATCCTCAAGATCATCCAAGATGTCTGATTCGGACATCGACAGGGTGCTCCTTCGACTCTTCCAGTCTCTGGTGTTCCAAAAGATGGTTTCGGCTCCAGCTCATTTGGCTTCAGAGCCGATGGTCCACTCCCCTACTGTATTTCCTCCTCCAACAGCTTCGGCACCGTTGGAGCAGGTGCTGGTGGAACAAGTGGAGGTGTTAGGGTCGGGCCTGACCCTTGCTCCGACTCCAGCTCTTGGGTCGGAGTTCAGTGCACGGACTTCTTCCTTCGGCCCTGGGGGGGAGGCTTCGGGATTGATGCTTTCGGTCCCAAGTCTCCCTCTTGGTGCGCCGGCGGTGGGAGTACCGTCCACTGTCGTGGCCACGGAGGGGGGACCCTCCCAGGATTCTGGTGGTCCCGCCTTCAAGGCTATGAGGAGTGCTTTAGCCAAATCTTCCTTGGCTACCTCCACAGTTTCCCCAGCTCCTTCCCTACATTTGGAGACTGGGTCATTGGCAGTCCCCCTGTCCGTAGACAGTGGAGCCCCTGGGCCTCAGGTTACCCCCGCTGGGGTTTCTCCCCCTCCTGGAGGTCCTTCTGAAGCCTCTTCGGAAGAACCTCCCAGGAAGAGAACGTGCAAGAGGAAGCACGTTGACTCCCCTGACGAGTCTTTGACATCTGACACTGATCTCGATGATGCAGAGGGGTCCCCCAAGTCGTCCTCGGATGATGTCTCCTTTGCAGACATCCTGGAAGCCCTAAAACAACGAGGCGGCTGGCAGTCCAAACCTCCCTCTGCTGATGAGTCGGTGTTCCTGAAGGCCTTCGGGCTCAGCCCTCCGCCTCCTGGGTGTCTCCGCCCTTCGACGAGCTCTTGGATTTGATCTGTCGAAGGGCGTGGGAACACCCAGACTCTGTGGAACCGGTGCCCGCTCGTCCGAACAAATTTCTCTCTGCGCCCCCGGATAGAGAGTTCCTTACGAAAGGTGTGGCTGTAGATGCTATGATGGTGGCATCTGCTACCCAGCAAGATGTAGCAGAGGCTTCTACGTCCGTCCATCCTCCTAATAAGGAGTCTAGGAGCATGGATCGGTACGGTAAGCGCACCCTTAGTTCAGCGGCCTTTACTCTGAGGTCTTTGAACAACCTGACGCACTTTACGAGATTTCAGAGGGATCTGATTAAGGAGCTATCCGATACCCTCTTAGGTAACCTGCCTGAGGAGCTGGCCCAGGCGGTTGGATCTCAGCTGGCTACAATGTCGTCCATTTCAAACTCGTCCATGAGGCTCATTTCGTATGCGGCGAAGGCGAGTAGAGCGGCAGTACAGGCATTGTTCTCGGAGACAAGCCTGGCTCCGCCTGTGTCATTTTGGCGGAGGCCTTTAAGTCTTCATTTGCCAACGCCTTTGATGGGTCCTCCCTGTTTGGTCCCAAGGTAAAAGACACACTTACCCGCTGTGAACAGGCGGGTAAGACTCTGTCTGCCGTAGGGGCACGATTTTCCACTCCCTTTCGGCCTTATCCCAAGGCTAAAAGAGGAGGGAAAATGTGGTTCCGTAGATCTCAGAAGTCTTACCCCTCTCAGCAGGAAGGTTCCCCCTCCAGAGGCAGAGGAGGGGGAAATTCATCCGGAAGACGCCGGCCCAGAGGCGGCAGAGGCCCTCGCAACACTGGAGACCGCGAGTCATTTCGTGGCTCTTCAGCTTTTCATAGTCCCTGAGGGATTGCCCGGCTGTGCTGCTCCGGGGCCAGTCGGGGGTCGTTTTTCGAAGCACTTGAAGGCCTGGGAAGGGATCACTCAGGACCGATGGGTGCTTCGGATTATCGCCGGAGGTTACTCCATCCCATTCTCTCGCCCCCCCCCCCAGTCCAAAAAAATCCCGGACCCGCCACCCAGTCAACGGGATACCGCAGCCTCAGAAATTTCAAAGCTGCTGCAAAAAGGAGTCATCCAACTGGTCCCCGCAAACCAGATCGGATTAGGGACTTACTCAAGATTCTTTTTGGTGCCAAAAAAGACCGGGGACTTGAGGCCCATTTTGGACCTAAGCAACCTAAACCGTTCAGTCAAGAAGTCCAAGTTCCGAATGGTCACTCTACAAACCATTCTCCCATTGTTGGAGAAGGGTGTTTGGATGTACTCCATAGATCTCAAGGACGCGTATTATCATATCAGAATACATCAAATGTCCAGGAGACATCTGCGCTTCAGCCTAGGAGGCAGTCATTTTCAGTTCCGTGCACTACCCTTTGGTCTCACCACAGCCCCCAGGGTGTTCACCAAATGCTTGGCAGTAGTGACTGCTCACCTGAGAAGTCTAGGATTCCAGGTGTTTCCGTACCTAGACGACTGGCTCCTAACTGCCACCTCCAAGCATCTACTTCTGCGGAGCCTGCAAGCCACTATATCACTGGGCAATTCCCTTGGAATCACCTTCAATTGGCCAAAGTCTGTGTTGCGGCCATCTCAAAGAATAAGATTCATAGGGGTAGAGATAGATTCAAACCAGATGCGGGTCTATCTACCTGCAGACAGAATTCAAACCATTCAAAATCAAGTTCGAGCCTTACTCCCCAGGTCCAAAGCCCCAGCCAGAATGGTCCTACAGCTATTGGGATCCATGTCTGCCACAGTTCTGCTAGTTCCCTTGGCAAGGTTACACATGAGAATCCTCCAGTGGCTTCTTTCAACTCAGTGGTCCTTTCAGGAACTCCCTCTCAATCATCTCATATGGATCACTGAATCTTGCAAACGGGACCTTTGCTGGTGGCTAGTGTCCTCCAATTTGGATCAGGGACGACCCTTTGTTCTTCCTCCTCCGGTGGCCACTTTGACCACGGACGCCTCCCAGATGGGGTGGGGGGGCATTCCCTGGGCAGGTCAGTCCAAGGCAAATGGCACCCAGAAGAGACTCCTCTTCACATCAACATCTTAGAAATGAGGGCAGTACTCCTGTCCCTTCAAGCCCTTCACGATTATCTCCCTCAGGGCGTAATTGCTGTTCACTCAGACAACATGTCAGTGGTCTGGTACCTGAACAAACAGGGAGGGACCAGATCCTATCCTCTTTGCAGAGAAGCCATGAGAGTTTGGGAATGGGCAGTCTCGACCAAACGCTTCCTAGTGGCTACTCACATACCGGGCAAGGCCAATGTCATAGCCGACAGATTGAGCAGAACCATCCTCTCTCCTCACGAATGGTCTCTGAATATGACAGTTGCAAGGCAGATTTTCAGCGAATGGGGAGTTCCGTGTTGCGACCTCTTCGCGACTCCTCTGAATCTGAAGTGCAAAGAATTTTTCTCCCTAACCCCGGCTCCGGGGAAGAGCCCCATGGACGCGTTAGTCCATCCTTGGCCCACCGGCCTGCTTTATGCCTTCCCTCCAGTTCCTCTCCTCCCCAGGGTGATTCAAAAGGCATCTCTCTTAGGGAGCAGGATGATCTTAATTGCTCCTTACTGGCCTCGTCAAGTGTGGTTTCCCTATCTTCGGAAACATGCTCTGGAAGGTCCGTGGTTCCTGGATCAGGTCCCAGACCTTCTGATTCATCAGTCGGGACTATTACACCAGTCCCTCCACACCTTAAAATTGACGGCCTGGCTCCTCCTCTTCCGACGATAGTCAGGAGTCATACACTGGATTCAGATGTTGTGTACATATTATCTTCAGCCCACAAGTCCGCTACAACGAAACTGTATTCTAGCAAATGGAAAAGGTTTGCTATTTGGGCTCAACTCCGGGGCCTGGACCCCATTTCTACTCCCATGGCAGAAGTACTAAAATTTCTGACCTCTCTTTTCAATCAAGGCTCTTCAGTTTCTACCATCAAAGTACAATTGGCAGCAATTTCTAATTTTCATGAATCCATAGACCCACCTTTAATGAGCAACAGATTGTGTAAGACCTTCTTGAAAGGTGCTGCTCTATTAAGACCTCCGATTTCTCATCCTGCACCTCCATGGGATCTCGATATAGTGTTGCGTGCCTTGACTTCTTTTCCCTTTGAACCGGCAGCTACCTGTGATCTAAAGTTTCTAATCATGGAAGACAGCCTTTCTAGTGGCGATTACTTCAGCCAGAAGGGTTTCAGAGCTTCAAGCTTTGTCAGTGAAACCCCCGTACTTGGTTTTTCATACAGAGTATCCCTCAGGCCAAATCCTTCTTTTGTTCCTAAAGTTTGTTCTACTTTATGCTTGCAACAATCGTTAGAGCTTCCAGTTTTTTTCCCAAAATACTCTAATAAAGCGGAGTTTATATTCCACACACTAGATGTCCACAGACAGTTACGTTTTTATTTAGATAGGACCAAACAATCAAGGAAAACCGATCAGTTGTTTGTATCCTTTGCAGAAAACAAATTGGGCAACGCTGTCACAAAGGTCACTATTGCCAAATGGATCAGGGACTGTATTACTCAAGCTTATATCTGTTCTAACAAAGAGCTTACCACCTCTGTTAAGGCTCATTCTACGAGGGCTATGGCTACTTCGGTAGCATTTCATTCTAAGCTTGCTATTGGTGACATTTGTGCTGCGGCTACATGGTCTTCCCCGCACACCTTCATTTCCCACTACAAATTAGATGTGGCATCTAGAGGACGAGCTTCATTTGGTTCCACAGTGCTCAGGAGTGTTTTCCAATGAGTCACCCAGGATTTAGGTGCTAGGGACGCTGTCCCATCAGTCAGAATGTAGGCGAGATAGGATCACATAACATCTTTTAGTTATGTACTCACCATAACTTCAGATGTTTGGGATCCATCTCGCCTACATTCCTAATAACCCACCCTCCTTCCCCCTTCCTTGGAGATCAGAGGATATCAGAAGGTCCGAATCCTGTTGTTTCATCTTGAAACATCTAACAATGTTATATAAACAAGTTGTGATTGTGTGCATGAATGCGGACAAACAAGATCTGGGGGATTAGTGGTGGTGCATCCTGGGATAAAGATAGCTCAGCCAATTAGAGGCCTCGCTCTATAGCATAAGCATGCCGAGTCGGAGCCAAGGGATCGGCTCCGAACCCATCAGTCAGAATGTAGGCGAGATGGATCCCAAACATCTGAAGTTATGGTGAGTACATAACTAAAAGTTAGGGATATATGGGAAGAAACTAAACAAAAAAAAATAATATAAACAACTGAAAATTGGTAGCTGTTGTCTTTGGATATGAGTAGTAAGATGAAAGTAGTGAATATGTTTTTAGTCCCTTTATTTTTATATACAGGACAGCATATTTTTATCAATCAGATGAGAAATTATTAAATTCATTCAACTGTGTGTCAGTTATTATCTGCAAGGGGAAGAGGTCAAGAGTTAAGTGGGATATGTTGGTTCTCCCAATAGAACAAAGTGGTTTAGGATTTCTTGATTTGATGGTATATTTTAGAGAGATGCAGTTAAGGTTCATATACATAACACACTCAATAGATTATAACTCAAAATGGAAAGGGATGAAGAGGGGGGTGGTCTAGAAAGGAGAAAGAGGGTGATTTGGGCTGCAGATCCTTAAGGAGTACAATAACAATATAGAATATTATGTTTGTAAAAGATGTCGAAACTATTTTAAGAACTAAGCCAACATGGAAATGGTGAAAGGAGGTTTTGCCAATAGGGATGACTGCAAATAGGGGCATAGAAAATATGCAAGAGGGGTCTGGAACTTCCTGGAGAACACAGGCCAAGAGACCAGGGTATTGGGAACAAATAACTACAGAGGGAAAGGTCATAGAGTGGGACAAACCCAAGAAGAAGAATTTTGGAGTCCAGGTTAGAGGGTACCTTCTCTATCAGGTATTGATATTAGTGTATAGGCAAAAAGAAAGGGATAAGGGATTCCTAAGTGAAAAACATGCTATGTAGCATTTTAGGGCATATAAAATATTGCATGATAACTGTAAGAATCAGTTAGAGGAGGTTAGAAAAGGTTGGAAAGACAGACTGGAAAAGCAATTTACAAGAGAGCAATGGGAGGTCATATGTGTAACTGCCAAGTATGCAGCAATGTCCAGAAAGTTTAAGATTTTTCCTTGGAAGTGTTCGCATAGATGTCTTTCCTTATTACTGTTGCAATATTCATTAATTGCATGTGATATCTCCTATCAAGGATAGCCCAATGTCCAGCCAGTATACTAAAGCCTTTCTCACAGCATCTTAAATCAGGTATATGCTTCCCCATGCAGACATAGGTGACATGCGCACACTCAGTACTTCTTTGTTGCCAGTCTGAACGCCATGGCTGAACGTCAATCTGAACATGTTTTTCTGAGCTGGTTTCTGCTGAGCCATTTGCAGATAAGTATTCTACTGGGTTTCCTTCCTGTCTTTTTTCTCTGTGTACTGACAGTTCGTGTCATCCAGTAAGAAAAAAATGTTAGTGTGTGAGGCAGATTTCCCATAAAGATCAAAACGAGAAGTGCCTGTTTTGTTTAGGTTTTATGCATGACATTACCCAGTGTACCATTTGTCAGGCTTTTGTTCCAAAAACCTCTTCACAGACATCTGTCTGTCTTGAGTCTCTATCTTGAGAACCAGTGTCTTAAGTTTTTGACATGGGGTACCATGGCCGAATTCGCCCACCCTGAGGTGCAGCCGTCTTTCAAGAAGAAAACTACAAAAAGTCTTCATCTGAATCTGCAAATTTCCAGCTTCCACCAGATGTCTGTCTCAAGATGAATGAAGAATCTGAAGAAAGTACAGTGCCAATGCCAGTTTCCTCTGCTGCGACTCTGTTGGAGGCTGGCATGGAACTGGCATCTTGCATGTCCTGTGAGGCTGTGCAAACATCTGCCATGGGCACTTAGGAGCCTAAGAGGATTCCCCGAATACTTGTTTGGGAGGAAGCTCCTAGTACCCTTACAGAATCTATGCATGACTCTGAGCCTCCTTGGTATGTTAAAGCTAATGTCCCATTAAAATAGAAGCAGAAAACTAAACACCACTTTTTTTTTGGCACCTACCATTAGGGATCACCACAATGAATCATCTGTTTCCATTTCTTCCTATCCTCTGCATCTTGCTCTGTCACACCAACCACCTGCATGTCCTATCTCACCACATCTATAAACCTTGTCTTAGGTCTTCCTCTTTCCCTGTTACCTGGTAGCTCCATCCTTAGCATTCTTCTGCCAGTATACCCAGCATCCTTCCTCAGTACATGCCCAAACCAACGCAATCTTATCTCTCTGGCTTTGTTTCCAAACCTTCCAACCTGAGCTGACCCTCTAATATACTGATTTTTAATCCTATCCATCCTCATCACACCTAATGCAAATCTTAACATCTTTAACTCTGCCACCTCCAGCTCTGACTCCTGTCTTTTCGTCTGTGCCACCTTCTCCAACCCATATAACATAGCTGGTCTCTCTACTATCGTTTAGACCTTCTCTTTCACTCTTACGGGTACCCTTCTGTCACAAATCACTCCTGATACTCTTCTCCACCTACTTCCACTCTGCCTGCACCCTCTTCTTCACCTCTCTTTCACACTCACCATTACTCTGAACTGCTGATCCCAAGTATTTAACCTCCTTCACCTTCCCCAGCTCTACTCTCTGCATCCTCATCATTCCTCTGTCCTCCCTGTCATTCATACACATATATTCTGTCATAGTCCTGCTGACCTTCATTGCTCTCCTCTCTAGAGCATATCTCCACCTCTACAGGGTCTCGTCTACCTGTTCCCTACTCTCACTTACAAGTCACAATGTCATCTGCAAACATCATAGTCCATAGGGACTCCTGTCTGATCTCTTCTGTCAACCTGTCCATCACCATTGCAAATAAGAGAGGGCTCAAAGCTGATCCTTGATGTAATCCCACCTCCACCTTGAATGCATCCATCACTCCTACAGTACACCTCACCACTGTCACACTGCCCCTATACATATCCTGTATCACTCTTACATACTTCTCTGCCACTCCCGACTTCCTCATAAAATGCCACAACTCCTCTCTAGGCACTCTGTCATATGCTTTCTCTAAGTCCACAAAGACACAATGCATCTCCTTCTAACTTTCTCTATAGCTCTCTGTCAACACTCTCAGAGCAAATATCACATCTGTATTGCTCTTTTCTGGCATGAAACCATACTGCTGCTCACTGATCATCACCTCCCTTCTTACCCTTACTTCCACTACTCTTTCCCATAACTTCACGCTGTGGCTGATCAGTGTTTATCCCTCTGTAGTTACTACAGCTCTGCACATCACCCTTTTTCTTAAAAATTGGTACCAATACACTTCTTCTCCATTCTTCAGGCATCCTTTCACTTTCCAAGATTCCGTTAAACAGTCTGGTTAAAAAAAAACACTGTCATCTCTCCTAAACACCTGCATGCTTTCACAGGTATGTCATCTGGACCAACAGCCTTTCCATTCTTCATCCTCTTCATAGCTGTCCTTACTTCCTCCTTGCTATTCCGCTGCACTTCCTGATTCACTGTCCCCATAAAGTCCAACCATTCTCTCTCTCATTCTCTTCATTCATCAGACCTTCAAAATAGTCTCTTTACTAAAGATTCTCATAACGAATGACAGGATTTTACCCAGGGTTTGTTCAGTGCCTTGATTGCTTTGAAAGCTCCTCAGGGATTGTTTGTTAGTGCTTCTCCTTGGTCTTCTACTCCTGCCAAAAGAACTAAGGAATATGATTCCTCAGATGAGGAATTGGATTCAAGAGAGAAATTCTTGACATATTCCTCACAAATCACTTCAGCCTTAGACTGTGGGTTAGAGAAAGAAGATTCCTTGAGTCTTGATTCTCCTTTTGAGGGTTGTCCTTTGGGGACACTGTGGTTTGCAGGCAGGAACATTTCAAATGGGACTGCTCCCAGGTCTCAGACATCCAAAAGAGTATTATGATCTGTTACAAATGGAGTCTCCTAAACCTTCTGTGGTTCTCCCTGTTTTGACTGCCTTTCTGGATACATTTGCAGCTGCTTCTTTGGTTCCTGATTCCCAACCCACAGCCCCCAAGAAGCCTGCTGTCTTTTGTATGGTGCCTGGGGCCTTTAAGTACCCTTCTTCAGACCCTGCTGTGGTCTCTGTTTCTGCTGACAAGCCATCCAAGCTGTTACCATCTTTCAAACGTCTCCCTTCTGACAAAGACATGCTATGGAAAGGCTTGTGGAAGACATTTATACTTCTGCTACTCTAGCCTTTAGGGTAATAAATTATCAGACCCATATGACCACATATGTTCTGACTGTATTATTTCAACTTGGGGGGGGGGGGTTCTTGTCAGACCTTCCTGACTCTTAAAGCAAAACTACTCCCCTTCTCTTATTGAGTTCCACTTTCAGGTGTCTTGTCACTCTATCAAAAGTAGTTATGATGCAGCTGATGCATCTTCTACAGTTGCTGCTTCATGTTCAGTTATGAGGAGATCATCTTGGCTTTGTGTACAGGCCTTACCGATGATATTAAGACCAGGCTCCTAAATACTTCTTCAGACAACCAAAATCTTTTTGGTACTGCTACTGCTGACCTGTTTAAGGCTTTGCAAGACAAAGGTAAAATTATGTAGGACCTCAAACAAATTTTTGCTTCTCGTATCCCCAAATTTCACAGGACCTATCCTTCTAAATCTGCTTTTGTTCATTGGCGATCTCATCAGCCTCCTAAAGGGAAAAAGGTTCCTAAGCCCATGTTTTCTGATGAACCAACCCAGACTTCTAAGAATAAAAGACGACCTTTTCAGGACAAATCTGCCTCCTTTTGACATATTTTCTCCTCGGCCAGGTTCCCCTGTATGACAATAGATTGCTTCAGACTCTTGGGCACTTTTCATTGTCCGTCATCCTTCCCCTTTTGAGGTCTTTCTCAACCTCCTCCAGAACATCTTCCTCATTTTTTTGTGGTCCTACAGGATCTTTTGGATTAGAGAACAATCCATCCAGAATCCCAGCGAGAATAGGATTTTACTCCAGGATATTTCTGGTTCCCAGAAAAGAGTGGTCATGGAGGTCCATTCTAGACCTCTCCTTTCTCAACACTTTTCTATAGATTCCTTTGTTGTGTATGCTCTCCCTCCAGACTCTGTTTCCCTTCTTGCTTCCTCAAGCATTTCTGCTCTTTGTAAACCTAACAGATGCCTATCTTCATATCCTCCTTCACCCTCTCTCCAGGAAGTTTTTACATTTCTCTGTTTCTTCCTCTCATTTTCATTTTTCTGCTTTGCCCATTGTATTTTCTACAGCCCCAAGGATATTCACCAAATGTCTGGCCCCTTTGATAGCCTTTTGCAGGCATCAAGAAATCCAGATATTCCCTTATCTGGATGACCTGCCTCTTCATGATCTGCACTTTGTCATGTTCTTTCTGTGCAGTTTAGAGTTCACCATCAATCTTAAGAAGTGACTTTTGACACCTTCTCAAGACCACATTTTTTCTGGGTTGCAGAATCCATACCATCCCAGTGTTGGTCTGTCTTCAGTCTCCCAGGGTTCTGTCTCTGACAGCCTGCATCCAGTCTCTGCTGTCCCTTTCTATTGTTCCTGCAAGGGAATTTCTCAGAGCCTTGGGGTTCATGGCTTCTAACATACCCATGATTCCCTTTGGCAAGCGTCCTATAAGGAAGCTTACATGATACCTCAAAGCAGTTTGGCTTCAACATTTCCACCCTCTAGAGTTACTGATTCCTCTACTACCTTATCTCAAACTCAAGTTTCATTGGCGGACTCAGCAGATCTCCCTCAGTCTAGTCCTGCCTTTCCAGACTCCAATCCCTATTCAAGAACTTTTCACAAATGCTTCTGATCAAAAGTGGAAAGCTTCTTCCAACAATCTGAAGGTTCAGGGTCTGTGGCTCCTTCATCAGCAGCAAGACCACATCAGCATAAAAGAGATGAGGGTGCTCATCCTAGCTATACAGGCCTTTCCTTCTATTTGTTCTTCAGGCCTACTAAAGGTCTTTACAGAGAATACCACAGGCATATGGTGCCTCAACAAACAGGGGGACACAAAGTCTTATCTTCTTTGCAGACTAACTCTTCAGGCCTGAGACTTTGCCATCAGCCTTTAAATTACCCTTTAGGTGGTCTATATCCCTTCAGATCACAACCTTGTGGCTAATCTCTGAGCAGGTCCAGGACACAACCTCACAAATGGTTACTTCACAGCGAGGTGTTCCTGGACATAGTACATAGGTGAGGTATCCTAAAAGTGAACCCTTTTGTTTCTCCTTTGAACAGACAACTTTCTTGATTCTGTTTCAGAGTTCCAAGTCCTCTGACTTGGAATGTGGGCACTGTGTCCTTTTCTTGAATAGGAATGTTCCTATATTCTTACCCTGCTCTTCCATTCCTTCTCGGGGTTCTGCACAAGATCATGAAGGACTCCCCTAAAATCATGCTGGTGACTCCTTTTTTGCCTAGACGGTACTGGTTCCCCCTTCTCTTTCTCCTGGCATGGGGTAATCATCACAAGTTACCTCATCGGATAAGGGGGTCTCTCATTCAACCTCAGTTGTCCACTCTCCAGTTAACACTTTGGGTAATAGGATTTTGAATCTTTTGAAATATTACTTTTCTGAGGATGTGCTTAGAGTTCTGCAGGAGGCCAGGAAACTCCCTTCTAAAAAATCCTATATAGCTAAATGGAAGAGATTTTCTGTTTAGTGTCTTGGGTATCAACAGTATCCTGTCTCATTGGTGGTCTTTTTGGTCCTTTCTTACTTGTTTGAAGTGCTGAATGCTGGCCTAGCATATTCTTCTATTAAAGCTCACTTGTCAGCAATCTCTGTTTGTCTTCCATTGAACCAGCTGCTAGCCTCTAGTTTTGAAGTCAAACAATTTCTTAAAGGTGTTTTTTTCATATCAGACCCCCAAGAAAACCTAATTCCTCCCTCTTGGGACCTTACTTTTGTTCTTGTAAAGAGTGTTTTGTTATTTGCTCTTGCATCAGCCAAGAGAGTTTCTGAAATTAAGGCTCTGATGGTGAGTCCTTCTTTTTTGATTTTTTAGAGACATGGTGTCTCTGTGCACTAATCCTCTGTTTATGCCCAAGATAGGTATTGAGTTGTCCGTCAGTCAGTCTGCCCAACTCCCTTCCTTTTTACCTTCTCACAATCTGTTAGTGAGAAGGTTCTTCACACCTTGGATTTACGTAGACAGCACAGACTATTATTTGGATGAAACTAAGCCAATCTACAAATCTGAGCGGCTTTTTGTTTCTTTGAATACAAGGACATTGGGTTTCTCAGTTTCTAAGCAAACCGTCTCCTCCTGGATTTCTAAGCCCATTTCATTTTGTTGTTCTGGTCATGGTAAGCAGCTTTTAGCTTCATTTCAAGGTCTTTCTACAAGAGCAGTAGTCTCTTCTGGAACTTTCTTAAAGGGTCTGTATGCTAATTCCATTCTAGAAGCTGCTATGTGGTCTTCTGTCCACATTTTTGCTAAATATTGTAAGTTGGATGTAATTTCATTTTCTGAGCTAGGGCAGGGTTTACCAGGGCTATGCTTCATGGATTTGTGGAGGGTTCCTCTATGCCTTCCTCCTTCCATCCTTTACAGTAGCTTCGGTCATCTCCCACATGTAATGAATACTGCAACAGTGTTAAGGAAGGACATATTATAATTGTGTAAGATCTTACCATAACAGTAGATGCTCTACTTTTCACTCTTGCAATATTCAGTCCCTCCCTCCTGCCCCCTATTCTCTCGTTTTTCTGTTGAGCACACTTTTCTGGCTGAGGGATCATTTTATTTTTTCTTCCTTTCTTTCCCTATTCCTCTTCTCTCCTGGATCCACATGTCCTTCTTTATCCTGGGTTGTTGTACTTCTCCTGGGCGTATATCATTGTATGCCCCTCGCTTGCGAGGGGAACATTCATCTGACTTACAGTGCTGGACAATGTAAATACTTTTGAATATTGGCTGGATGTTGAGCTATCTTTGGCAGGAGATCCTACATGTAATGAATACTGTATAACAAGCATTACTTCAAAGATTTTTTTCCTCGAGTAGTTAACAAATGCTGGAAGTATGATGGAGAGGGAGGTGGCAACTGGGAACATGCTTTTTGGGAGTGTAATAAGTTGGCCAATTTTAAAAATTCTTTACAGAATACTCTGTCAGACATATTGGGGGAACAAATAAATGGCTTTATCCAAGGAAATGATCCTTTTGAGCTGGGACACAGGATCTGAATTGCCTAGACATAGTAAGGCCTTATTACGTTTAAATCTGTTGGCTGCCAAAAAAAAAAGGAATTACTAGAAACTGGAAATCGGAATCTAAACCAATTGTATATGAAATATTCAATGGTGTAAAAGAGAGAAAACAAGAAGGGAATCTTTAGAAAAGGGAATGAGCACATTACATAGAAATAAATGAATTTATGGGAACAGTACATATAGAACAATATTCAAGAGCAGGAGTGAGGTTTAAGGGAACAGAGTAATTGAGCAATTTATGTAATGTTGGACTGAATGATAACTGTGAAGAAAGAGAGAAAGAAAGCAAGAAAACATATGTAATGTACAATGTATGTAAATGGAAACAAATGTTAATATGGTTCGTTTTCTTTTCTATTAATGTATGTGTGCCTATGTCTTAAGTGATAATTTAATAAAAGTGTTTAAAAAAGATTACCTTGACAACACGGCTTTTCCTCACTCTTGTAGGTCATTTGCAAGCATTAGTATAGTTCATCTTGCAAAACTTCACAAAAGAAGTTGCCAGGACTGTATCATAAGCCTGTAAAGAGGCTCTACACTCCTTAGTAAACAAGTTTCCTATGTCTCTCCCTCTCTCTCTCCTCAATTGTAATGATTGGAAGAGACATTTCATTAAATTCAAGAGAAGCACTTTTGTACTTTCCTGTCCATCACAGATTCTAATGGTGGATGTTTCAGTCACTTTTTGGGAAACCCATCTGAATTCTCTCAATGTACAGAGCATATGATGTTATTAATATTGATCACTGCTGCATTAACCTAAGCTATATGGTTTATATCCTGCACAGGATATAACTGGCCAACATCCAAAGCTTCTGACACCTTTCACTTGCTGAAACAGTTATCTCAAGCTGAGCTAACTTAAGACAAGTTTGGACATCAAACCTTTCAGAGCTTTCCTGCTGCCGAAGAGTGTGCTCCTTTATGAGCTTTCAATGATTGACAGTCAACTTGTGCTCTTCCACTGCTAAGCAGATAAGTTCCATTTGGGTAATAACCTTCCACATATTATTTGTATTGTTTAAACTTAATTTTACTCTTTGGAAAAGTATATTTTAAGCTAGGAATATGTGTTTTTTTAACTGTAACATGACTTTATTGTACTTTTATACGGGAGTACACTTTTGTTTCTCACAGTTTAAAAGCTATACATTCTAAAACTGTTTTATGGAGATATTGTGTTTAAATTACTTCTGGGGGTTGATAAAGTGTGTTTTAGTGTGTTTTAACTGGAAAAAGGTTTATCTACTTTTTAAATTTTACTTGTTTATGTTGCTTAGTTTCCCATGGAATGAAGCACCATTTTCGGCTCCTTCATGGGATCCCTCTGGTGTTGTACATAAAGTGACTATGGAATGGCATTAACCACATCCTCTGCAGCTGCTAGAGTCTTATCAGTGGGTGAGGAAAAGCCACTCATTTCAGTTGTGGGAGAAAGGGCAGGGAAGGTGCTCCAGTTTAGCTTGGATGTTGTGCCCATCCCTGGGAAGGTGATGCTACCAATAATAATTTTATTTGCCCCAACTTTCCTGTAAAAAGGAAATAGAAAACTAAACATTTCCCATCTTTTGCACCAGTATCACTGCACAGGAATAGGTTATTAAGTCCGGCTCAGGATCTTGTACAGGCTGTTGACCCTTATTATCAGGTGTTTTTTGGTAAAAGAAAAAGGGATTCATCTTTTCCTGTAATCATTTTCAGGGCTGTAGAGTATGGTATAGGTAGTTTTGTGGTGAGAGTAGTTCTGTGACAGTAACAGCTTTCTGCTGCAGCATGAACAAATTAAAAAAAAAATGTGTCCCCTTCCTTTATTTTGGCTCTCTGGCTACTGAATCTGAAGAGGAATGTGGTGTGATGGATACAGGATTTTCTCCTCAGACTTCTGTTTCAGACTCAGAAGAGAACATGGGGATTGAGTCTCTCTGTCAGGGATTCTCTTTCTCTGAGACTATTTCCAGAATGTACCAGTGTTTTAAGTGGGAGAATGCTGAGGTTTCTCAGTCCCTCTGAAAATATGAGCTGTTAAAGCTGGGATTCCCAGAACCTTCTCCCATCTCCCCAGTGCTGGCAGCATGTTTCTCATAGCCCATGATTTTCCGGACAGCCATGCCTTGCTGTACCTAAGAAAGCAGATGGAATGTAAAAAGTTACTTAATCTTCCAAGGTTTTATACACTTATCTCAGACTTGACCCAGCAGCTGTAGCTTTAGTTAATCCAGCTGCTGCCAAGCATTTTGTTAATTCTAATACTTCCCCTTTTGACAAGGATGGTAAAACAGTTAAGTTTGCAGAAAAAAGTGTATACTTTGGCAACATTAATTGTTAGAATTTTGAATTACAGACTCATATGTTAAAGTTTATTCTGACTAATTGTGAAAGCATAAGGAATGTTTTATCTGCAGATCTGATGTCATCTGTTTTGTCCATTCCTCAACCGATGGGTCTTGGATCCAACCTTGGGTCTGGCTTCAGCCATTTTGTTACACTTAAACTACGTAGCTAGAGCTTTCTCCCCTTACCCATAATCCTATCTTTTCCTGAATTACTCCAGATCATGTTTGCTGTTTCAGTGTTTCGATGTGACAAACAGCTTGAGTAGCCTGTGGGATAGTTAAGTAATTTTTTGCTTATTTGGTCAGTTTTTCTCCCTTGTCTTTACTCCTTCCCTTATCATAAACACAAATGCGCACACACACACACACACACACAAGAATATATATATATATATATATATATATATATATACATATATATATATATACATATATATATATACACATATAAAATACAAACTTTACTAGCTAACCAAACTAATGGCTAAAGGAAAACATCACAAAGACACTGAACTGATGATTAAGCTTTCATTCTTATTAGATAAAAGAACTTCCTCAGAATACAATGGAAAGATTAAAAGATTAGCATTAAGTATGAAATACATGTCATGTGAGAGGACAGTAACCAACTAGATAAGTTCAGTCTGTGAATACAGTGTCCATTGAACTAACTGTTGAAATTCAAACTCTACCTATGAACTAACTGTACAATGAATTAAACTGAATAAACATAAGATTCATTAAATGCTGAGTAGACATTAGTCATACCAACGTAGTGCACATTTGATATTTATATGCTCATTAAGTCCTGGTGATGCTTCTGCATTAAGTAACAGCTGCCACTTTAGTTCTCTAAGTTCAAGGAATAAATCACTATCTCCAAAAAAATGAATCCACGTGTTCTAAAACTAAAAATTGAAATTTAACAAAATCTGAACATATAGTGTTGCGCTTGGCAAGTGCATTATTCATATTAACAGCTCTAA
>NC_056731.1:248103280-248163280 GCF_019279795.1 Protopterus annectens
GTGGTTGTAATATCCATGATTATAAAGTGTTTATGTTGATAATGGCTAAACGATTTGCAAAACTGATGCCAAAATTGATAGATATGTATCAGTGTGGACTTTATGGAGGAGAGGCAAACATTCTACTGCATTAACAGAACATCGATAATCCTGAGCGAAGTAGAATACATGAAAATGCCACTGTTGTTGGTGGGTTTGATGCAGAGAAAGAATTTGACAGAGTAAGCTGGGACTTTATGAGCTGGGGTAATTGTAGCATTTGCATTCCCTAATAAAATTATAAGGTTGATTAGGAGGATATATGAGGGATTGAGGGCAAAAATTAAAGTGGGTGTGTTCCTCTGATAATTTCTGTTTGAGCAGAGAAAACAGGCAGGGGTGTCCTTTTTCCCTTTTGTTATTTGCAGTATATTTAGAACCACTGGCAAAGTAAATAAGGGACTAAAAAATCCAAGGATATAATTGGTACAGTAGTCGAGAAAAGCTGGCTCTGTTTGCAGATGATATTATTTTAGGTTTGCTGTCAAGTTGTCAGACAGTATTCCGTCAAACTGGGATAGTAGAAAGGCAAATTCTCCAGTTCATGGAAGGCCAAACCAAAAAGGGTCAACCCCACCACAGTGAATGGTAGTTTGCATTCGCTGTTGTGAGGTTGACGTTCTCCTTTTAGGATCGTGGTACTGTAGGGGTCGGGAAATGTACCCATTTCCTTACTGTAGTGCAATCTTGGAGTTTGTATATATAATTAGCAGGGGGGTATGGGAGGTGCATAGGGGCTTGCCCCCCTGCAAAATGTTAGAATTGACTGGAAGGGAAGGTATGCTGGGTTTTGGTGTTGTGCCTTTTCTATGCTGTTATTTTCTGTATTTTCATTCGACAACATGATCACTGAGTGGAAGTGGTTTTGTGATTATGATAGTAAACCATTATATTGTACCTAATAAAACCAGAAAAAATACATTCCAGTGTTGTGGAATATTTTGACACAGTTTCAGATCTTTTTGGGATGCAAAATTAATGAAGCTAAAACAAAGGCAATAGTGGTAAATTATGTGCCCACAGACAAATTAGCTTAGCAGTATCCATATTTATGGAGACATGATAAAATTAATTATTTAGGAGCATGGATTAAAATGATTCCACTGTATCCATAAGGATATGTAAGAAGAGACTAAACAAAATATAATACAAAAGCTGTGAAACTGCAGGCTCCTGTTATATGACTATGGATAGTAAGATACAAGCAGTTAAAATGTTTTTATTCCCTTTAATCTTATACACAGGTCAGGCATATTTTTATCAATCAGAGGAGAAGTTGTGGGAATAAAGAGATGAAGGATTTTACCTGGGAGGGAATACGCAAGAGTCAAGTGGAATAAGTTGTTTCTTTCAATAGAACAAGGCAAATTGGGATTGTGATGTCCTGTCAACCCTTGACCAGTAATCAAGGAGCCTCAGTCCTTACCACTGACACTGGTGAGAGATGTTCACTAAAATCGGTAATGAATTTACACAGTATTTTTAGATGTAGCTGTCTGCATCAAGCACATTTTCCCCAAAGAGTACACAGGGAGCACGCTCCAGACCTGGTTCTAGACTCTGTCTCTCCAGATCCCAAACAAGACTCACTTTGGAGCACTCTTTTGAAGTTCCAAGTAGCTGACACACCCACTCCTGGGTATTTGATTTTCACACACACACTTGGAAAAGGCTTGTACAGATTTACTAGCTGTACCCCTCTGCGCAGACTATAAGGTAACCGCACTGCTACCAGTTAGCCAGTCTAAAGCTGTTATAAGGGTATCCACTTATACTGAGTAAAATCAGTAGAAATGTAAATGGTAGATTGTAACCAAAGCAGCATGGCTTTTCGGAGTGGCAAAGGCAACGCTAAAATAAGGACAAGTGCTCACAATATGTTAAAAGTATTCTCTAAAAGACCAGCCACAACGAAAGGTATAAACTATTTAATAATAAATAATAAAATAAAAAACATGAGAATAATAAATATGTAAACATAATAAACACCAGAGTTTCAATCACAGGAGAAATTAAAATAACACAGTTAGACAGATAAAAACAATACTTAACTAATCTCACTTCATTTCATGACTGTCTAAAGAATAACTATTCCCTAGCTGACTTCCTCAAGGCAAGGTGATGAGCTTCTAACTAAACTGAACTGTGGTAACTGTCATAAATTTTTATATCACATTCCAATGAAAACAAAACAAGCTGCTGTGAGAGTTCCAGTCTCTTGGTGCTAGTTATGGAATGACATCACATTTGATCACCAGATTCTGGCACAATGCACACCCAGAAATTCAGTAAGATCCACTGCAGCACCTGAAAACTATAGAGCAACTTCAAAAAGTGTACTCTTTTCTTCCAGGACTCCCAGTTCAAACATGTACATTTAAACAGCTATAACAACACTGTTGATGCATCTTTAACACAGACATTTGCGCAAATCATTGTGATAGTTAAATTACACAAAATTATTTACAAAACTCAAGCCAACCATGGTGGCACATGCCCTGCCCTATTCTCCTTGGCACAGATGGCAACACCTCACATCATTAAGCATCTCCCCCTCTTTGAAGATGCTAGTTTTTGAAGTGACCCTAGAAAAACGTTGCTTGAGAGAAATTGGCCTGTTGAAAACACATTAACCTGTACTCTGTCTTGAGAGGCCATCTGCATTGGCATTGCTGACCCCCCACATTGCTGCACTGTCATGCCTGCAACCCTAGGCTCCACCTTAATAACTTGGCATTTTGTTGGATGACTCTATGTAGCCATGTTAAAGGATTGTGATCTGTAACCACAGTGAATTTCCTTCCATAAAGATAAGGCTAAAGTTTCTACAGTGCCAATATTATGGTAGACATTCTTTGTCTACAGCTGCATAACATTCCTCCCAGGGTTGGAGTCTATGGTTGAAATATGCGACTGAGTGCTCTTCTCCCTCTGAGGAAGCTTGGCTGAGTACATCCCCCACCCCATGGTTTGAAGCATCCACCCGCTCAACAAATTCCTTGTGTAATCTGGACTGGCTGACACTGGGGGTCCTCCCAAAGCCCCTTTAAGCTTTTGGCATGCCTGCTTGCAGGTTGAGGTCCACACTGCCTGATGTGGTCTGTTTCTCCTTGTCAGGTCTGTGAGGGGAGCAACTATTCTACTATAACTGGGAACAAACTTTTTATAGTACCCCGCTGACCCCAAGAATGCCCTCACTTGCATTTTGGTAACAGGGGTGGGCCACGCCTGAATAGCTTCCACTTTGGCAGGTTCTGGCTTAATCTTAACCACCCCCTGCTCTATGTCCCAGGTAGGAGTCCTCTGCCATAACCACTCGACAGTTACAGGGCTTAATGGTCAACCCTGCCTTTTGCACTCTGCCCAGGATCACCCTGACATGCTGAAGCTTCATCATGTTAACATAGAACAGTTTGTGCCACTGCCTTCTGCCTAGCAGATTTACCATGTAATTAATATTACTGACCTTCCTTATCACTTCAAAGGGTCCTTCCTAAAAGTAAATTTTGCAACCAGTGAATTCATCTTTCCAAGGCTTTTTTTTTCATAAACAAGTAATAGTGCATTTAGCATTTAAACCTGGCAGTTTCAAAGCATTAAAAAAAAGTTGCCAGTATAATTCTCTTATTTCAAGCATTAATGTCCATGCTCCCCCTGTCTTACCTGGCATGATTTGTTCAATAATAAATCTAAATTAATGCTCTGGGTACAACAAAATGTGCTTTGCCAGTGCATTACTGTTTTTTTCTTTCTTTCTGATATCACACAAACAGCACTACTAGTTAGGGGCCAAGGGTGCTAGCTGCTAGTACAAGGGTCTAGGGAACTACTAAAGGGGCGGTGAATACCGAACAACGTGGCTGGACTAATGTATGCCTTCGGGCAGATAGCCCAGTACCAGCCTATGAACCTATGTAGGTGTTCATATATCTGCTGTTTCAAGGTGCGTTTAGTTTTTCCTATGTAATAACATTGACATCCCTGACACACAGCAACATATACAACCCCTCTAGTTTAACAGTTGAATTTCCTCTTTATAACAAAGGGTGTATTATTCATTAAACATTGTTCTCCTACCTTAATGTGCTTAAAATAGTGACATAGACCACATTTTCTTATAACCCTAACCCTAATGTTAGAATAGTGTTTTTTTCAAGAATCTTTTGCAAAATACATCCTTTTTTATACACGACGACAGGTTTATCCCCTAATTTACTATATATATTCTCTGTCATCCTCTATAATGGTCCAGTTCTTTTCAAGGACCCATCAAATTATATCACTATCAATACTAAAGGTAATGATAAATGAACTAACTGAGCAGCTTACACAAAGGGTGGATTCTGTTTCTTCATGGCAACCTGCAAATATTGCCATCACTGATAATGGTGGAAATGTTCAATTTACAAATAATGTAGCAGTAATTTTAGAAGAGCTGAATAGTCCTAGTATAAGCCAAACCTTTTCTTACTGCCCTATTCTCCCTGGCACAGATGGCAACACCTCACATTGCATGCTGATGTCACACCGCCTGTCCCCAAGAGGCCAGGTAAGTAACTTGTTGGACCAAAGGATAGGGTCTGTTGGAGCAAGGGTTGCTCAGTGAATGCTGTGGTGGTAGCAGCAGCCACCAAGAAAGAACTTGCTGAAAAAACTTCTTCTTTCCATTTCTCTGAATAGAAGAGTCCTGGGCATTAGACAGATTTGGGAAGTGTGTCTATGCTTAAGCAACCGTTACCGTCAAGTTGTTGAACTATTTGGCAAAAGTTGTGAGATTTCAGAGGCAATTGATGAAAAAGTTTTCCAATACTTTCTCAGGATAAGTGTCTGCACAGGACAAGAATATAGTTTATTTGCCCTCTGTTCCCTGTTGAATGCCTCAATGAGTTTAATTTTGTATGCCTCTGAGGGAGCTTCAAGGGCACAGATTCAGGAATTGCTCCAAGAAGACCTGCTTGGATGCGTCTTTGTGGAACCCTTCAAGACGTCATTCATCAATGGTCCATATGATGGATCCATCTTGTTTGGTCTCAAGGCGATGTACACTCTCTCTAGAAGCATGGGATGGGAAGACTTTGTCTGCCATATGAATATGTTTTTTTCTCCCTCAAAGGGCTTTCTCCCAGAACCAGGGAGGAGGCAGAAAAATGTGCTTTTGAAAGAGGCAAGGTTCATCCCAAGACTCCTATGGAGACAGATCCGCCCACAGCAGAAGATGGAACTCTACTAGAAGACATCACTTCATGGCAGAGCTGGCTCATAACATCTGGGCTTCCCAGGTCCTTCTTCTGAGGAGCTCTTTCAGCACCTCTGAAGGGTTGCCCAACTGCTGCACTCTGGAGGCAGATGGGGGAGCTTATCTTTGCACCCAGAAGCCTGGACAGCCATTACCAAATATACTTGGGTGCGCAGAATAATATCCAGAGGTTACTACATACCGCTCTTCCTTCTACCACACCAGCAGAACAAAAATATTTGCAGTAATGCATCCAGTCACAGGAATGCAGCAGCCATGGAAATAGAAATGCTGCTGAGAAAAAGAGTCAGCCAAATGGTCCCCCAAGACCAAAAACGATCTGGAACCTATGTGAGATTCTTTTTATTGTCAAAGAAGTTGGGGGACCTAAGACCAACGTTGGACCTCACCAATCTGAATCAATTTGTAAAACACTTAAAGTTCTGTATGATCACGGTTCAGGCCATTCTACCATTTTTGTAGAAGGACAATTGGATGTGTTCCATAGATCTGCAGGATGTGTACTATCTTGTCAAGATATACAGGCTATCCAGAAGATACTTATGCTTCCACCTCAGAGCCAGTCACTATCAGTTTAGAGTCCTGCCCTATGGTCTCACCACAGCCCCCAGAGTGTTCACCAAGTGTATGGCAGTGGTAGCAGCTCACTTGACTGCATGGAATCTGTGTATTTCCTTACCTAGACGACTGGCTCCTTTCTACTTCCACAAGCCTCTACTGATTCAAGCTTGGGATTGCTTGCTCCGTCTGGAGTTTCAACTGGGTATCATATTGAACTATACAAAGTCTCAACTCTCCCCTGCTTAATCCGTGGAATTCATTGGTGCTCATCTGGATGCGGTGACACAGATCGCAAGCTTACCACAGATAAGGTTAATCAGTCTGCAGAACCAAGCATTACACATTCTCTCTCTTCCTTCCTCTCCAACTAGGCTGATATTACAGCTTCTCAGATTCGTGACGGCCTTTATAGTTCTGGTACCTTTAACAAGATTTTATGTGAGTGTACTACAGTAGATTCTTGCGGTACAATTGCCAATAATGCATCACTCTCTGACTGTACGTATTTGAATTAAAAATATTTGCCAACAGCACATATTCTGGTAGAGTCATGCAGAAGTGCTTTCTCTTGGCTGCCCTTTTATTCTTTCTACACCCAAGACCACAGTGACAATGGATGCCTTCCAACTAGGGGTGGGAGGCATTATTTGGGAAGAACAGTTCAGGGCACATGGTCTCAGTTAGAGGTCAATCTTCACATCAATATCCTAGAAATGAGAGCAGTCCTGTTGGCATTGCAGATGTTTCAAGATGGTTGCTATTTAGACAGACAACATGTCAATGGTCTGATACATCAGCTAGCAGCATGGATCCTAGTCCTGCCCCTTACGTTGAAAGGCAGTGTGAGAGTATGGCAGTGGACAATCACTTGTGGCTGTTTTGGATTTGCAGTGCATATTCAGTGAAGTCCAAAATGCTATAAGGCAAACTGAGCACATCCATTTAACTTCCTCACAAGTGGTCCGTCTGTGATGAAAGGAGGTACTGCCAACACAGCTAGATGGAATTTTGTAAATCTATATCATTATCAAATTGATTTATACAAGATGCTGGTGTTAGAAATGTATTAGTACTGTATGCCACGTGTATGTCAAACTGATTTGTACAGATGTTTGTGTTGAAAAGGTATATGTAAAGTGCTTGTGTTTGAAATTTATGCACAGTGTGCCTTACTGGAGAGAAGTCTACATGCACTATTGTAACTGTTTAAATGTATATGTTGTAACAGGGGAAACTGGAGGGTTAACCTCAGTCCAGCAAACTTTAGAAAAATGTCTGAAATTAAATCATTTTTATAGTCTACGCCGTAAAAGTGCTATCTCACAGGTTTCAAGGCAGCCAAAGACACAAAGTCAGTACTAGGAAGCTTTCTGTATTGTCTTTGGGATTAACTAATCACTGTTGTGGAAGCATGATGTATGCAATTGTTTTATGACTTCTAGCACTTGTCAACTGAGCAAAATCCCCTGGGTGTGTATTTTTACAGGTAGGTGCTAAGTTCTGCCAGCTTCTATCAATGGGGGTTTTGCATGGGAACTAGATGAAAAGAAATTATGTCATTCTGCAAGCTATCTCAGCAGTAATAATTTAGATATTATTTTGAGAAGTCTGTTAGTGAGACAGAGCATTCTGTATTCTGTCTTGGGCCTGACAACAACCAGAAGAACCATTCACCACATCACCTGCCTTGCTCTATGAAGTAAGTTATTAGGGTATAGTAATTCTGTTAGATTCAGTCAGAAATGTAGTGTAGCTTAGTTCAGACATTGTTTTTCTTCATTTGTCTTAGCCTGTCCTTCAGTGTTATTTTAAATGTTTCCTGTGATTTGAACTCTGATGTCACTGTGAATATATATTTAGTATTGTCTTGTTCTTTTGTTATTTATTATTAAATATATTTAAACCTTTCATTGTGGTTGATCTTTGTAGAGATATTTAAGTTTTGAGAGTACTTACATATTTATTTGGTGACAATGTGTGGGTCACTCCTAATAGCCTTGCTCTTGGTCAAACTACCATTTATATTAGTATTAATATTACCCAGTACAATTGGACACCCTTTGTTAACTGCCGTAAAGTAGTTGGCAAGGGGTTCTGGTAGCAGTGGTAACTACCTTATAGCCTGGGCAGAAGGGGGCATAGCTACTAAACCTATGCCAGCCTTTCCTATGTGTGTGTGCGTGTGTGTGTGCACGAGTGTGTGTGTGTGTGTGTGTGTCTGTAAAACAAATCTCCAAGATTGTGGGTGTCAGCTACTTGGGCAGGAACACAAAGCATTGGTTGGACAAAGAGAGTGTTGGAGGACTTGGCTTGGAACCCGGGCTAAGGAGTCAACTCTATAGCTGTGCCAGTGTGGAGTCTTACTGGGGATCTGGAGAAAGAGAGAGGAACCAGCCCTGGACTGACTGTAGTCTCTGTGTGCTCTTAAGGGAAATAGCACTTGATGCAGAGAGTTGCATCTGGAAATACTGTGTGTGTACTTGTTAATCCTCCCAGTGAACGTCCCCCCACAGGTGACAGTCATGAGGATTGAGGCTCCTTGATTATTGGTCCAGTGGTAGGTCGCCACACTCTCATTCAGTCAGTGGAGGAAATTATATTTTGCCAGTGGGGCCAACCATGCTGTAACCTGTTTGCTTCTTTCATCAATTCCAAGTGTAGCAGGTGCTTTGCCCTGATCCCTCAGAGGGGGAGTCACTGAAAGACTTTGATTTGTGCTTGGCCCTCTGGGCTTCTATATGCCCCCCCCCCCCCACTCATACCCATATTTCTTCAGAAGAGTAAGGTAGTCCTTATTGCACTATTCTGGCCTCAACAAGTATGGTTCCCTTTCCTGTGGCCTCATCTAGTTCACCCTCCCTGGGTGCTGGATCCTTCTCAGAACCTTCTATCTGATGCATCTGGGACACCATACCTAGATATTCAAACTCACAAATTGACCACATGGTTTCTCCACTTCCAGTGATGACTAGAAACTTCAGGCTTTCTTCCCCAGTTTTGCACATCTTTAGATCATCCCAGAAAGTTTCTGTCAGAAAGGCTTATAAGAGCAAATGGAAATGGTTTTCTATTTGGAACCTCCAGAGACAATTAGACCATTTTTCAGCATCTGTTCCAGCTGTTGTTTACTTCCTTGCTTCCATTTTCAATGGTGGAGTTAGTTACTCAATAGTTAAAGTTCAAGTTGCTGCCATTTCTATTTTTCTCGTAGGCAAAACCCATTCTCCTTTGGCCTCTGAGATTATGTAAGGCTTTTCTTAAAGGTTCCCTTTTACTTTGATCTCCAGTTAAGGACCCCACTTCTCTGTGGGAGTTAACAATTTGACCTAACCTTCCTTTGGGCCTTTAGCCAAGGTAGACTTGAAGTTCTTATCATGGAAAGCCCTTTTTCTGGTTGCTGTTACGTCAGCTAGATGAGCATCAGAACTGCAGGCATTCTCTTTCCAGCCACTGTATCTACTTTTTCATAAGGACAGGGTATCCTTTCAGACTAACCCTTCTTTCCTGTCTAAGGTGGCATCAGAGACAACATTCAGCCAGTCCATCAGTCTACCCATTTTCTTTCTGAGTGTTCCAACAAGGAAGAATACATGCTGCAGCTGTTGGATATTCATAGAAAAGTCAGATTCTATATTAAGCTAACTAAAAATTTCAGAAAATCATGCCAATTGTTTGTTACTTTTTCCAAAGCTAAATTGGGCAAAGCAGTATCCAAAGTAAACATTAACCAGATGGCTTACTGACTGCATTTCATTTTTCTATAAGAATAAAGTATTGACATTACCTAAAGCCACCTAAGTCTCATTCCACCAGATTTATGGCCACATCAAGTGACTTTTGGTCCAGAGCTACTGTAGATGATATATGTGTAGCTGCTGCATGATCCATTGCTCATACCTTTATAACGTATTACAAATTGGCCATATTATGCAAAAATAGGACAGCATTTCACTCTGCTGTGCTTCGGAATATCCTGCCTTGAGGACAACCGAGGGTTTCTCTAGCTGGAGACTTTGTCCCATTGTCGAGGAACAGACGGAAAGGACAACATCAGATATAAATGTTATATACTCACCATAATTGTGCATCTGTGTTGTCTGTTTTGATCCTTCCTCATCCTCCCACCCCTTCCTATTTTTATAAGCTACTAGTATGTCCTGAAGGATATTTCCTGTTAGGCTTGCTGCATGAGCTCCTGTCTTCGTCTTCTTTCTGGTGTAGTTGTTATACGGGTTAATTTAGAGTATGCTAATGGCTGCTATCCTTTTATATATATTGGTAAGCTGACAAGAGGGCAAACTCAGTATGAAGTAATTCAAGCGAAGAGTGGGTTTTGGTAAAGGGGAGGAGCTCAAGCTATGAAGCCTAAAAGAAGTGGCCAAAGCTGGATCTTAGGTCAGATCTGAGACTCATCGGTTGAGGAAGGATGAAAACAGATAACACGGGTGCATAATTATGGTAAGTACATAACTTTTATTTCCCTCATGTTAGGAAGAATGTGCTTCTTGTGGTGTGTTTTCTAAAATTTGTCAGGTCTCTACTCTGTATAAAGTGTGTGCATGACTCTAGATATTGCATCCTGGGCTGTTTCCATTGGTACTGTGTTGAGGGAGGTTAGCCTGCCTGCATTCTCAGAACCTTCTAGAATATGTAAAAATAAGATTTTAAATTCTACTTTGGATGTAGATTTAGTTTTGGACCCTCTGCTGCAGATGTTTTATTTATTTTACATTTGATTATCAGGTAGTGTCCGACTGGGCCAGCAGCCCATTTTCAGCAGAGACACAGGGAGAAAAGCTCCAAAAATTACATTACATAATGATTTACAGTGATATGATGAGAAAAAAAACAGTAAGCATTGCTTACCTCATTAAAATATACACACTAAGCATTACTAAGGTCGTTAAAAGATGCATCTAAGCAAGTACATAGTATTCAATATTCAGGTGTAGAGAAAAATCATGAGAACATCTATGCCATATTTGTAGAACACACACACACACACACACACACACATATATATATATATATATATATATATATATATATATATATATATATAGCTAGATATAGATATATACTTTTTTAATATAAAAACAATCACAGGTAGATAGCAGTCAGTTTAACTGCCTCATAGGATAGAGTAAGCTATTTATTGTATTGCAGGATAGAAGTTTAAGCTAGTGATGCAAGGTAGCCTCCTGAGCGTAGAGAAGAGGAGAGTGGAGAGTGAGTGAAATTAGCCTGGAGATGTGCAGGAACATAGCCATTGTTTAGAGTAATATTCTTTTAGTAGTAGTTTGAAATTGTGATTATCAGGATTAGTTAGAATATGCTGGGGAAGAGTTCCAGGTTTTGGCTATTTTATAGGAATATAAGGAATCTCCATGATAGTTGGGAGATTCAGTTACATTGAGTATTAATTTCTCAGATGATCTAAGGGACCTGAAGTTTGTGAATGGTTGGACAAGATCTGAGAGAGTGGGGCAGTTGTCAGCTTTGTGGAAAACTCTATGAGTGATTATTATCTGGTTGAGAGATAGTACGTTTGGTAGTTCAATCCAGTTAAGATGGCGAAAAGTAGAACAGTGATACGATCTGTGAAATAGGTTTGAGGCAAATTTGGCTGTTTTGTTATAACAGGTTTTGAGGTTGTAGAAATCTAATTTATGTAGGTTAGTAAAGATTTAGGAGGAGTAAAGTAGGGTGGATAGGAATTGGGATCTGGCTCTTGATATTCTGGTGTAGTTTGTTAGATAGGGTTTTGCCCTGTTGAGTGCACCAAGTTTTATGTGAACTCTTTTGGTTGTTCTTGCTATATGTTTTTCGAATTCTAGACAGTTGCCTATTGTAATACCTAGAAGTTTAGTTTGCTCAGCTGGTTCGATTTTTGTTCCATTAGAGGAGTAGATAGTATGAGGGGATGGGGTGTTTTTTTACACTAGTACTACTGAAGACCATGACCTTAATTTTTCTGGGGTTTAAGATGAGTTGATGGTCAGATAAGTGGTTTTCTATGTCTTGGAGGGCATTTTGAGTTTTTTCTTCTAGTTCTTTTATGGCGGGGCAGAGCAGTTGAGAGAGGCATCATCAGCCTATTGAATGATAGAAGCAAGCTGTGTGGAGGTACTGAGGTTATTGGTAAATGTAATAAAAAGAAGAGGGCCAAAGATGGAGCCTTGGGGGACTCCAGCATTGATGAGTAGAAGGGGTGGAGTTTGTTACCCCATTTGGTGGCTTGTTGCTGGTTAGAGAGATAGCTACGAAACTCTGTTAGGGACGTTGTACTTAGATTGTATGAGACAAGCTTGTTGAGAAGTATTTGATGCGATACTGTGTCAAAAGCTTTGGACATATCAAGGAGAAGGTTGCTAAGATGGAATTGGCCTTTATTTTTGAGGAGATTTACAGTGTTTGTGGAGCTTATAAGAGCAGTATTAGTACTATGTTTGGGTCGGAATCCATACTGAATATTGGATAATAGGTTGTTCTGAAGGAAGTGGTCAAGGATTTGTTGATGCTTGCATTTTTCTAAGATTTTGGCTAATGGTGAGAGAATGGCGATTGTTCTATAGTTAGAAAGGCCAGTGGAGGAGCTACCTTTGTGAAGGGGTATGAAATGAGATATTTTCCAGAGGTGAGGTATGTACTGTTCAGAGATGGAGTGGTTGATTAGAATAGATATGGGGAAGGAGATGGTTGCAGTGGCAAGTTTTAGAAATTAATTGGGCAGCTGATCAGCTGCAAGAGTATAGGGCTTTAATTTACTTAGGAGTTTTTTAGATCACTAGTATGGATTGGCATAAGAGAGAAAGGGTTAGAGTTACATTCAGTGGGGATGGGTATAGATAGTGGTGTGTTTGCAGTGTTGTTTAGCAAGGAAGTTTGAGTTAATAAAGTGGGTATTGAATTGTGTAGCTATACACTCTGTTGTGCTGCTGGTTGATGGTGCAGGGGTAATGAGTTTTCCTGGGTTTAGGAGGTGGTTCATGGCTTGCCAAAATTTCTGAGGATTGTTTTGGTGTTTTTGTTCAGATTTTTGGAAGTACATTTTTGTCTTTTTTTAATTTGTTTTTTAGCTTGATTTCTTAGTTGATAGGTTAAATTTCTGTTATTATGGTAAAGAGTCCAGGCTCTATCCCTTTGTTTAAGTAGAAGTTTAGTCTCTTTAGTTAACCATGGTACTTGCTTGGATTTGGTATGGATTTTTCTAATGGTAGCTAAGTTATTAAGTATTTCAAGGAATGCCTTATTAAATACTGTACAGTGAGGCCTAATTGAAGGAATTTTAATGGTGACTAGTCATATTGCTGTAGAAGTGAATTAAATATAGAGGGGGAGAAGTTTTCTGTGTTGTGGATGTGTTTGAATGAGATGTTATTAACTGTATATATTTGTTTCCTGAGAAGAAAAGTTGGAGAGTGGTCGCTAAGGATATCTGGAAGGCAGCTGGCTTCATAACCTATATTGGGCTTATTTATCAGAATCCAGTCTAGTATAGATTGCTTATTGGAATGTTTATCCATGTGAGTGGGAAAGTTAATGTTTGACAGAAGTTGAATAAGTTTATAAAGGTGGTAGGATTTTTGGAGGAACAGGTAAGCCAATCTAAGTTAAACTCTCCTAGTATTATTGTTTCTTGGGTAAAGCTGGTAGAAGCCCAGCAGAGAATGTTTTATATGCTAGGTAGTTTGTTAGCGGGGGAAGGCAGATAGCAATGATAATTATAGACTTATGGGAGTTGATTTCTAGATGTGTAGTTAATATTTCAGAGTTGGGGTGATCTGGTGGGGTGGAATTTAGTTATTCTAGCTTGAGTGAGTCTTTAAACATGATGGCAATACCACCACCCTGTTTGGATAACCTATCTAATCTAAATATGCTATAACCATTGAGAAGTATTTCCTTATTTTTTATATGGGGCTTTAAAAAGGTTTCAGTTATCATGACTATGTCTGGGGAGTACAAGGAAGTACATGGAATTCATGAACTTTGTTTATAATGCTTCTAAGATTGAAACTGGTTATGGATAGATCAGAGTTGCATCTTTTTGGAGGTGGATAGTGGAGAGAGGAATTGGAGGGGATTAGATTAGTTGGGTGAGGTGTGGAGTAGGGTGAGGTTTGGATGGGTGTGTCTAGGTTGGGGTGGATGTCAGCTTGGAGTTTAATTTGGGTGAGGAAGTGGAGGAGAAGGAGCCTTAGTTTGGATAACAGTCTGTGATTTTTGTATAGGCTGCATACAGAGGTATGGGTGTGAATATGTCTAAAAGTAAACAGTGCTTTGGAGGTATTGAAAAGGTAAGGGGAGATGTGAATTGTTAAGATGAAGTGATGAAGGTTCTGCTTATAAGGCATAGTTAGAATGTAGTAGTATGTAATGTGGTGTGAATAATAAAAAGTGGTATGTTAAGCTAGACCAAGAAGACATAGAAAGAGGGTTATTGTTGTGATAGATTTTAAGTTAGCTATAGTTGGCATAATAAGTAGTTGTGTGAGTGTGTAGATGAGAAGAGAGGACTATGTGTTGAGCAGATGTTTGACAGATGGAGAGAGGTGAGGTAGGTAAGGGGTGTGGTTTGGATAGCTGTAAATGTAAGGAGGGAGGGGGTGTGTGGGATTGGAGGTAGGGTAGAGGAGTGGAGTGAGCCCGAGAATAGCGAGGGCAAATGGAGTGGGCTGAATCACAAGGTGGCATGTTACCAGAGACAGTCAGTTGATGTAAGGAAGGCAGGTCAGTACAATAGAAAGACTGCAAACAGTTAAGTATAAAGCTAAGCTCCAAGACAGTTTGTCTAAATAAAATTGAAAAAGAGGGGTAATATCTGAAGAGAAAGTTAGAGGATACAGAGGTTAGAGAAGCCTGTGGAAGTTGGAGTTGTAGAAAAGAGGCTTTATATACTAATTTGCAGTCAGATGCCAGGAGTAGGGGGGTAATGGATGTTTGGGTTAACTTAGCAGAAGTTAGTGATTTACCAGTAGAAGGATTAAGATCTGTAGTCACTAGAAGGGAGTGGGAATGGGGGAGGCAAGAGGGACCCAGTAGTGTCCAACACATGGGAGCTAGTCTTAATCTTGTGCTTAAAGTATAAGAGTAGACCTACACTATTTACTTTTTTTAAAATGATGTCTGTTCAGCTGTAGGACAGGAGATATCTAGAGAGAGATGCATTCCGGGCAGAGTGTCTTAGTGGTTGGGAGGCTGAAGGATTAAACTGAAATGGGGCTAAAAGCTAAGGAGAAAGAAAAATAGGTTAGAAGGTCAGCAGGCAGTAGGTAGTGAAATTCAAGCAAAAAGAAAAACAGAACAGCATGTGTCAAACACTGTTACATAAATGCAGGTCAACACTAAAGAAATTGGCGGCAAAAGAACCAATAATAAGCATCAGCGGCACAGTTCTGGTCAGTAGCTCAACACTGTACACACTCTCATTGCTACAATCAGTTATGACTATGAGCAGAGAGTGCTGGTAGGGACTTCAGATGTTCTGATTACAGTTCATACAACACCGTGAGACTAGCAGGCTGTAAACCGCATATTATAGGTACAAGTACATTAGAGAATACTAGCAAACAGTGACAGCAAGCCTTTTCATATAAAAACACATTGGGGAGAAATGTACTTACATAGATATAAAAAGGGTTAACTGGCTTGTAAGCATAGGATGTAGCTTCATACAAAGGAGTTATCGTGACTGCAGTTATCAAAAAAAATGAGAGAGGTAAGCCGATACAGGGAATCACTCAGATTTTTCAGCCTCCTCCAAATTTTCCAAGATGTTTTCATCTGCCTCATCTAATTTTGCCAAGAAACAAAATAAACAATCTCAGCAAAATGCTAGTGAGCATTCATTTAAAAAACAATGACAGGGAGGTTCCAAAAAAGAAAGCAGGACCCCCCCCCCCAGAACAAAGGACATCAAATAAGGCAGAATGACTATATAAGGACCTTGTCACTCCCATGCACTCTGGCAGTCTCATATTCATTTCAGAAAGTCTGAATCTACATTTCTGTCTTTGGCAACAGATTGTTTAAGACAAACAGGCTCTGGGGTTGATTTAGCAAGCTTATAGATGTCAATGGGAAGAAATTCCTTCATTCCATGGGATTATTCTACATCTACCAGACCAAACCCCTCTGTTCCCTCCTATCCTACAGCACATGCTATCTCAAAGGTAATAGAAACTGTACCTAGCTTCATTTGGGAAAAGGTTTTTATTTAAGAATGTTTTTGGTTCCAAAGAAAGACAATGCATGTAGACCATTTCTTGACCTTTCTTTCGTAAACCAGTATGTGATAGTGCTTTCACTTCACAACCTGTAATGTAACCTTACATTAAAAAAGATTATCCAGCACATTCATATTTATCCAGAAATCTGACCTTTCTTAAGGTTTTGTGTGTTTGGATTACATTATCATCTCTCTGCCTTACTCTGTGGGTATCTACTGCTCCAAGAGTGTTCACAAAGTGTCTAGCTGTGGACATAACCTATTGTAGGCCACAGGGTATCGACATTTTTCCATCTTTAGACAACTTGCATATTCTTGCAGAGTCTTTTTCAAGGTATCAGGAATTTATCACTTGGGTAAAAGTTCTCTTGTGAAGGCTGAAATGCCAGAACTTTCAAAAGTCATTTTTGTACTCTGTTACATATGATTGAGTTTCTGGGGAGTCTGTTAAACAGACTCCCCAGAAACTCAATCATATGTAATGGAGAGTCTGTTAAACACCTCAGTACAGAGAGTTTTTCTTCCACC
Source organism: Protopterus annectens (assembly GCF_019279795.1). Taxonomy (NCBI): domain Eukaryota; kingdom Metazoa; phylum Chordata; order Ceratodontiformes; family Protopteridae; genus Protopterus; species Protopterus annectens. The sequence goes on from NC_056731.1 coordinate 248,119,897, forward strand.
AGAAAAATAGATTTATATTTAGATCTGTTTCAGGGGTTTCCACTCGGACGTCAGTCACTGTGAGGTAATATCTCTGGATTTTATTTATTTATTTATTTTTATTTATCATTTGTTGACCGGGAAAGTCCGACTAGGTTCCACAGAGCCTGTTTTCAGCGGAGGCCCGGGGAGAAATGCTCCAGATGCATGTCTTTGGAATGTGGGAGGAAACCGGAGTACCCGGAGGAAACCCACGCGAACACAGGGAGAACATGCAAACTCCACACAGAAGGCACCCCAGCCGAGAATTGAACCGGAGAACCTCTTGCTGTGAGGTGACAATGTTAACCACTGCACCACTGTGCCGCCCCGGATTCTGCGTCTCATGGCATCTATCATTCTCATCATACCTCTGGCAAGACTCCACATGAGAGAGAGACAATGGTGTCTGAAGTCTCTTTGGGCCCAACACCATTACCCATTATCTTTTCAGATTGTAGTTCTGGGATTTGTCAGAAGAGAAATCACTTGGAGGAGACATCAGATATCCCTGAATCCATGGCTCCCTTTCTCCTCTCCTGCTCCAAAGTAGTCTGTCACCACAGACACCTCAGACTTGTGGAATAGTGTCAAGGAGGATAAAAATGCAAGGTATCAGGGACAACAAAAATATAAACACACAAATATGAAAGAGTTGCTTGTCCTTATCAAGGCACTCCACTATCTGAATTACCTCTGTCCCCAAGACCACTTCATGTTGTTACACACAATACGTCAGTGATTTAGTACATAAGCAAAGGGAACCAGATCTTACCCCCTGTGCAGACTAGCCTTGTTATCATGAGATATAGCTTTACAGCATAATCTTACTCAATAGGCATCCTACATTCTGGCAGAACAAAATTTTGTGGCAAACAAGCTGAGCAGGACAAAGGAAGGCCCTCATGAATTAAAACTAGATAAGGGGTCTTTTAAGATTTGCTCCATCTGTGGGAGGTTCCTTTTTGCCTCCTCTCTGAACAGTCATCTGACAAAATTCTGCTCCAGAACTCCATACATAAAGGCCTGGAAAACCAATGTATTTTATTTGCTTTGGATAGGAATGCTCCTATATGCCTTTTCACACTTTCCATTGACATACAGGGTACTTTGAAGATTCAGAAGGAATACCTCAAGAACATTGTGGTGACTCCCGTCTGGCCCAAGCAGCAGTGGTTCTCTCCTCTTTTGGAAATGAGCATAAGATTCTTCACATACTGGATCTGCTCACACAAAAATAGGGGTGTTTGACACATCCCAACCCCAAACAACTTCTGCTGACTACCTGGAAGATAGGGTCATAATACCTTTTAGGCACATGTTTTCTGATGACATGCAGCAGGTACTAATGGAGGCAAAAAAGTCTCCTACTAGAAAATCATATATAGGCAACTGGAAAAGGTTTTCCATTTGTTCCTGGTAATATAACCAGCATCCATTCAGGGCTAGTGTTTATATGGTTTTACAATGTTTGTGTGAGTTACTTTCCTGTGCCTGTCTTACTCCTCTAAGATTCATTTGGTGGCTATTTTTTTATGTCTGCCCATGAATCCCTTTCTTTCAAGAAATTCTCATGTCAAAAAGTTAAATTGTGCCCTATAGGGGCATGAGTTGTAAAGGTCAACCACTTTGGGCATCAACTGTAGTACTCAGTATCCTCTTGATAGGAGAACATGTATCACAGATTGCACACTATGGCAGGGCTAGCCACTTGTCTTAAAAATTGGCTCTAGGTGATTTGGTTGTGTTGACTAAGGTCACCACATGGGCATGAATATTTGTCAGGTAAGTGAGCTGAGGACTTGGCCTAGTTTGACCTACACCAGGGACACATGCTAACAGTGGGAAGGGTGTATGTGCCCTTACTGGCCAGTGTGTGCTTGCCATAAAGCCCAGCAGAACTGGGCCAGTAAGCCACTTAAAGGCTGTTGTCCAGTTGAGTTGCCCAGCTTGGGTTACCTAGAATAGCTGTGTTGAGTGAAAGCTGGATGTAAAACCAATCAACCTGCTAAACATGAACTTAAGGATTACTACACTCAGTGCAGGTTCATTGACAAGACGCAGCTTGGAAGTGGATGACATGATGGTAAGGAGGAGGCTGGACATCCTGTGTATCCAGGAGGCAAGATGGAAGGGCAGTACAGCAAAGCCACTTGACTTGGGATCCAGAGTCTACTACTTAGCAGGAGGAAAAACTAGAATTGGTATGGGAATTGTGGTGAAGAAGAGGCTTCAGAAGGCAATGAGGGCTATCATCAGAATTAGTAATAGACTTATGGCATTCAGACTGCATTGTAAGGATTGGACACCATTCATAATCTCAGCCTATGCCCACAGCAAGGTTGTGATAGCAAAGGAAAGAGTGCATTCAGACAGTAGTTCCAGGATCTTCTGGATAAAGCAGGACAGCATGAACCAGTGTTAATAGTGGGTGACCTGAATGCATGTACCAGGACAGGCAGACAGAGCAGGATATGAGGATGGTCTGGGTGCACATTGGTAGGACAACAGGAATAAAGAAGGAGAGGCCATTCTAGATTTCTGCCTGGCAAATGGCTTGATGGTGGCCGATATATGGTTCAGCAAGGGAGACGGTTACAAGATTGCATGCAAGAGTAGCCAACATGCAACATGGGCAGACTTCCTCCTAGTAAGGAAAGGGCACAGGGATAGTATCAATGATTGCAAAATTATCCCCATTGAAATAGTTGGCCCATAGCTTAAACCACTGGTTGCCACAATCAACTGCAGTCAGTGGTCAGAGAAGGCTCTAAGGTCAACAGAGACTAGGCTGAAGATGTGGAAGTTGACTGGAGAGAAAGCACAGGAGTTAAAGGAATTATTCAGGGCTCTAGCATCTCAGGAAGAGGAGGAAATAGGTGGAGTGGAGGAAGAATGGCAGCACCTGAAAACAGCATGTAGTGAGGACTACAGAACAGATATGTGGTCGAGCCAGAAATGGAAATAATGTACATAAGGAAAGCTGGTGGTGGAATGCAGAAGTTCAGGAAGACATCAAAAGAAAGAAAGAGTGCAGGAAAAACTGGGAAATAGAAAATACAGACCAGATTAAGAATGAATATTATTTGGCTAACAAAGTATCTAAGAGAGGAGTTGCAGTAGCAAGGAACAAGGAAACAGCGGCACTCTACCAACTTCTGGAAAGTGACTGGACAGTACAAAAAACTCAATCAGTTTGCAAGGCAAAGACAGAAAGATAAGGGAGACAGACACCCTTTGTAAGGAAGGCCAGCAACAACCTGCTTACAAGTCCACAGAACATCAAAGGTAGATAGGAGTATTTCCAGCAGCTTTGGAATTAAGAAAACCCAACAGAAGCTATACTGCCCCAGACACAGCCTACAATGAAATAAGAGGAAAAGCCCACCCTAGAAGAAGTAAAAACAGTACTAAGGAAAACAAAGCCAGGGAAAGCAGCAGACTTAGATGAGTCCTTAGCAGAAATGATCAAAATGTTGGGTGAGATAGGGGAGAAATGTCTTCTAAAGGTACTCAAAGCAGCACAGAGAGAAAGGCATATCCCATATGATTGGAAAATAAGCATACTAGTGCTAGTGTACAAAAACAAAGGGGACAATCACAATTGTGAGCAGTATGGAGGTATCATACTCCTCTCACAATGCGTGAAAGTTATGGAGAGGGTGATTGATAAGCAAATATGCATAGTAGTAGAAAGTGGGATGGGAGATGAGCAGTTCAGATTCAGAGCTGGATGCACCACAGCTGACCTGATATTTTCAGTGAGACAGACAGTTGTGAAGAAGCTAGAGATAAGGAAAGAGTCTAGCTGGACATTCCTAGACTTAGAGAACACATATGACAAGCTCCGAAAAAAGCTGATTTGGGCATTCCTGCAGTGGTTTGCAGGCCTAATGCACAACCTTCAGCGAAGTAACACCCATTCACGCATGTCGACACACAGAAGACGCTCTAACTGAGAATTGAACGTGCAACGTCTAATTGTGAGGCGACAATGCTACCGCAGCACCACCACCACCTGCAGTCAGTATTACTGTTTGATTGAGTCTATTTGTTACTGTTTTCTTTAATGTGGCAAAAATTAGGAGATATCGGGCTTTTCTCCCTCTGGATGTGCACTAGGCTTTCCTGATGTTGGTGCACCTGTATAGGAAGATGGACTAGCTTTTTGTGTCCTTCTCACCAAGAAGGGTGGGGCTTAGAGTTGTCAAGCAAATGCTTTCTAAGTAGACTACTAATTGTATTATCTTTGATTGTGACTGACAAACCACTTACTTAAAAATGCCACTGTGAGAAGTTACTCTACAAGTGGTGTGTCTACTTCCAGTGTGAGATACAAGAAAGTCTCATTTGCAGACATCTGCACAGTAGCCACTTGGTCTTCAGTGCATGGCTTCAGAAAGTATTGTCTCAGCATCATCTTTAGAAGTCAGGCTTCCTTTGGTATGTCTGTATTTCAGGTCTCAGCCCTCTGAAACATACCTGGATTATTCTGTGGCTACTTCCACCATGGTGTCTTACTACTGGGAGCTCTCAGACATAGGACCTGTTAGGAGGGGTCCTAGTTGTCAAGCATAATTGATACATTCTTATTGCATCATTTGATCTATGAGGGGGCCTTCTGTATTGAGTGTCTGGTACCATTCTCTTATTCCCCAGTGCATGGGTGGCTCCTACACTCCGCCTTTTCTTTTAGAGTTTGTCGTAATTTGGACAAGTATATACTAGTTGATTCTTTTTTAGCAGTGTGGGTGCCAGATCATTTATTATTATTTCTTGATTTGCAGGAAGTGTGTTTGCTGTTGGCTGGTGGTGAACTTGGGTATTCATGGGCTAGGTGATTGCTTATGTAGTTGTCATGTAACAATATAGCAAGTGTTGACACTTGAGTATTTATGCTGTGAGTGGGGGAGCTTCCTCAAAATTTTCCAGGACTGCAGTTGTTTGAGAGGATAAACCCAACCACAGGACTCATCAAGGAGAGTAGTTTCATAAATAGATTCATAGGTACTTGCTAGGCTGTTGATCTGTAAGGATTTTTAAAACAACCATACATTTCCATTAAGTTTTTAGTCCTTATATTTTAAGTACGAATAATCCAGACAAGTAGAACATTTGCATGTTGCTTCTATCCATGAGGGTGCAAAACCAGAGGTGAATTTGCAGTTGTTCATCCATTCATCCAGATTGCATTTGAATAGTTAGAAAAGTACTGTATTTTACGTGGAGAGGAAGGTGATTCCGAAGAAGTGGAATTTTCTGTGATACATTTCTATCCTCCAGTATGTTAGATATATTATCACAGAGAACACCACTTCTTCGGAATTGTCTTCCATCACCAAGAATTTCTTTAAACAAAACGCAGTAGTAAACATGTTTGCAGATAAGAAATAACCCCTTTATTCCCTCACACTCCTAATACTATGGCATAGCACAAATATGACAGTCATTGCCATGTAATGGTATCTATTCCCTATTCGCTGTGGTTAAGCTATCTCTAAAAACAGTATATTTGACAGCCAGCAGTACGTGCAGCAATCATCTTTGATGATTGAGAATTCATTGATCAGTGCAACAATGAAGTGTTTTCTTTCTCCAGATCTAATGTTTCAGCAACTTGCACTAATGAACATATCATGGAGCTTACTGCACTTCTTTTGCTGCAACTACTGTAAAATGCTATGTTGCCCTGTAGGTTTTAAAAGTATGTAAAATAAGAACATGTTTCCTTGTATGGTCAATGGGAAAGTTAAAAGAAGCATGAAGGAGTTAGCTGACTGTTACTAAAAGCACATCCTATTACTCATGGCAAGAAAGAATATAGCTGGAGCATTACTATTCTGTACAGTCTCTGCCATGGGAGATCTAAACAAAATATAACTAGTCTAATGTCACAGCATACAAAGAAGAAACAATGCAGCTAGCTACTAGTCTTTCAAAAGCTACCTTGCAAAAACTTTGCCCCAATCTCACATCAATTCCAAACTGATATAACTGTCCCAGCAAGACAACTATATTCTTCAACCTTCTAATAACCATAAACAAAGCCAGTTTTGTTCAAGTTTATATCTTACTGAACAATTGAGAATGTTACTGAATGGCTTGAAATGAATCCAGGATTGCACAGCCTTTAAATACCAATGCAGTTTTTTTCTCTTCAATAAAATAACATGTACAGACTAATGCATTAACACTTATTTATCTTAGTTTTCTATTTTCTATTTCTGCATAACTGCAAACTAAGCAAGATCCACAAATCTGCACAGCTAAAAGTAAATTTAAAGTAATTCACATCATTTATCACTTATTTATTTATTTATTTATTTGGCATTTGTACTTGATGTGATGTGTAAAGTGTATAATCTTATCACCTGTACCCTTACACCATTTTATTATTGTAACAGATGTCTCATCTGTCCTGCACAAACGAAGTTAATCATGTGCAACTTGCTATTACACTGGGAATGCTATTATGTACTATAGCAGCAGACCTTGCTTAAACTTTATTAATGGTGTTTACATGACAATGGTTTACAACACGTTTTACTTCTAGGAAAATTTCACCTATGTGAATTTTCTTAGAAAATGAGTTGTAAGAAATCTTCTTATGTTATTTCTATAATGCACAGTTTTTAATCAGAATGAAAGTCTTCACAAAACTACTTATAGTATTTTGTTCTTTATCTAAAAGTGTACTTATCTGTACAGTCTCTGTCATGGGACCAAAACGATTAAAAGAACCAAGTTCATTAATCCTCCCTTGCACTCAACTTTAGAGGCTTTTGTTCTGATTTATGAAAAAGATTTACAGCAGATGCTCTCTAGCAAGAGGTAAGCGTATGCAGCTGTGACTGTGCTGGAGTCAAACAACACTATATGTATTAGATCAGCAGACAAGGGAGGTGCACTGGTCGTTATGGATATTAGTTTTTATATTGATTGTATACAGAAGCACCTATCTGATGAGTTATCTTATTGTCATATTGAGCAATTTAAACTAGCGTCTGTTATTGAGAAAGTACGTTTGGATTTGTATGATTTGTTAACGACTGGATTGATCACCTACAATTTTTATACCTTTTTTAGGGTTGAGAATCCAACAGTACTTGTTCTTAATGGCCTCCCCAAAATACATAAAAGTAATGTCCTGACACCTTATGAGACCTATAGTGGCGAGGCAGGGTTGGTTGACTGAGACCTTGTCAGTTTACATGGAGGATAAATTGAAACAATTTTTGAATAAAGCTCCAGCTGTGTTGAGGGGCACACAAGATTTTTTTAATGGTACTCTATGAGAGTGTTTCAACAGTAGGTGACTGTTCTGGTCTTTTGTTTGTGACGATGGATGTCACCACATTATTCACAGTTGTTCCAAATGACTATGGTCTGGAAGCTATTAGAAGTTTTTTACATAAGCATAGTGGTTATACAAACAATCATATTTTGTTGATTTGTACATTATTAGAAATTAGTTTAGAGAATAATCTTTTCATATTTAATTGTGAATTTTACCTGCCGAAACTTGGTGTAGCTATGGTGTGCCAATAGCTATACCAATATAGTGATGGCTGGGAAGAAGGTAATATGTATGCTAATAACCCATTCCTAGACTGTTTAGTATGTTATAGCAGATCTGTTGATGATGTGTTTATTTTGTGGCAAAGTACGCATGAACAACTCAATGAGTTTGTGCAAAGGCTTAATGGAAGTATGAGTTTTGTTCTATAGATTTATTTGATGTCCATGTTTATAAGTATGCCAGTGGTAAGTGTGGATCCGAATTATGTAGGAAGTTTTGTTGTAAGAACATTAAATTACATAGGATTAGTATGCATCCAAATTATATATATATACATATATATATATATATATATATATATATATATAGTACAGCGGTTAGCGTTGCCACCTCACAGCAAGAGGTTCTCCAGTTCGATTCTCGGCTGGGATGCCTTCTGTGTGGAGTCTGCATGTCCTCCCTGTGGTCGCGTGGGTTTCCTCCGGTTGCTCCGGTTTCCTCCCACATCCCAAAGACATGCAGTATGTAGACTGGACACTCTAAATTGGCCCTAGGTTTGAGTGTGTGTGCCTTCTGTGGTAGGTTGGGCGTCGGGCTAGTAACTCAACACTGTAAAACTCCACTGCCAATCATGAGCAGACAGATGATCCGCTGTGGCGACCCCAACCGGGAAAAGCCGAAAGAAGAAGAAGAATAAGAACATACTGAAAAGACAGGTTCTGCGGGCATCTAGGTTATGTATGGATGACAGTAGTCTGCAAAGTATTTTTGATAACTTCGGTACTGAGTTTTGTGAGAGATGCTGTGGTTATAAAGAAGTTAATGGTGTTGTCACAGAGGTTATAGAATTGAGGGAAACACAAGGAAGGCCCTATTTTTCTGAAAGGAAGAAGAGGACTGATACTGTTAAACATATAAGTCGTAGACAACCCAGAAAAAAACTTACGTTTTCTAACAATGTCAGTGATGTTTGTATGGTTATAAAAAGGAATTGGCCCTTTCTGCTGGTTGATGAGAGACTAAAAAAATTGTAGGGATGCAACCAAGCTTTTATTTTAAAATGCAAGGAATCTTAAGCAGAGACTTTGGTTTAAACATAATTCTTTGTGTTGAACGACCGTCATCTTCTAGGTTGGGTACCTATCCTTGCCGTAGTTGTAAGGCCTGTGATTATAGTATAGACATGCAAGTCTTTGTACATCCTACTACTAATATTAAGTATGAATTTAGATTCTGTGTTGAATGCAAAAGTAAAGATCTGGTATATCTTGCCACCTATAGGGGTTTCTCATGTTTTTATGTTGGAAAGACTAATCGTGGTCTTAAAGAAAAATTCTGGAATCTGGGTGAAATTCGAAGGAAGATTAGAACAAATGCACTGAGTAAACATATTGCGTCCAATATTAATCATACTTTTCTATTTAGAGTGGTACAGTTAACTTCTAAGAGTATTAGGAGTGGACGTATTGTTAACAAAATGGAGAACAATGAATTGAAATGGATCATCGCCCTGCAGGCAGATAGAGGCTTTGGTTTGAATGATAATATTTCACTTAAACCTTACTTGTTTTCAAGGAAGCTTAAACACTAATTAGTTGTTATGGTAACAATGATGAGTGTTTGACTTATTAATTGAGTTGCCTATTTATTGATGCAGCTTAATGTGTTTGTTAGTTGGTCTGAAGAAGTATTGTATATAAGAAAGCTCTCACTTTTATTTTATTTTATTTTGTACATTAAACGTCTTTATCAGCTGTGTTGTTTGCACGTTTTCTTTTAGAAAAAGGAAAGTACTTGGTCTGATTAAGTAAACAAAAAAAAATTGAGGCATTTATTCAACCATGTATCAGAGAATAAATAGGCAAATACATATTAGAGAGACAGAGTGGACAACATTATGCTGTAGTGTCTGATTTAAACTCTTTATAGGATTTTACAGAAACAAACTGATAATTACAGCTGAAATAAACATTTGCAAGATGATTAAGGCAGCTGCATTCTAGTCATAACCAAGAATTTGCTAAAGAATACCAGTATGGATGACTGTAAGTATGGGTGTAGAAAATATGCAAGCTGGGACAGATGTACAGGAGAAAATTAGCAAAGGAACCAAGAGAAAGGTAGTAGAGCGGGATGAGCCAAGCAGAAATTTGGATTGCAGGTTAGAGTCTGCCTTTCCTATTTGGGATTGATATCAGACTATAGGTAAAGAGAAAGGGGTGGTGGATTGTTAAATGAAAGACCAGCTCTGGTATTGTTTTTAGCTGAGCCTAGAACAGCAGTTGCTCTTAAAAAAATATAAATATTAGGGCATATAAAATATTGCATAACTGTAAGAATGAATTAGAGGAGGTTAGTAGAGATTGAGAAGAGAGAATGGAAAGACACTATACAAAGGAATAATGGGAGTACATCTGTAAGGCTGTGAAGTATGTGACAACGTCCAGAAGGTTTAGGATTTTTGCTTGGAAGTTTTTACATAAGTATTTTATACCCCAAGCAGACTTCAGATACTTTTTTTTCTCAGATTGATAGCAATTGCTGGAGTTGTGATAGAAAAGAGAGGTAATTAAGAAAATGTTTTTTGGGGAATGTAATGGATTGGCAGATTTCAAGAATTCCCTACAGAGTAATTTGGCAGAAATTTTAGGGCAACAAATGGTTGTAGATAAAGAAATTATTCTTTTGAATTGGGATATAGGATCTGAATTACCCAGACATAGTAAGGCCTTATTAAGTTTAATGCGGTTTCCTTCCAAAAAAAAACAATTGCTTTTAAAGGGCAATCCAGTTTTAGGCTGACCTTGACTAAAATACTGGACATAGTAAAAGAGATAAAAGAACAAGAGGCAGGATCTTAAGTGGAAGGCGCAGATTACATAGAAATATATGGAATTTGTGGCAAAAATATATACCAAATAGTTTTCAGGTAGAAAGAAAACGTGTCCTGCATGAAAATAAAAGAAATGTAATTGTTTTTTCCTTTTCTTTTCTATTACTGTACTTGCAGACTATAGAACTTTTGAAAAATGTCATGTTTAATAAAGATGTATAAAAATAAAAATAACAATTGAAAGTTAACAAGAAAACTATGTCAATACTGAGAAGGATTGGGAAGAGAGATTGGGTAAGCAATTCACAAAGAACCAGTGGGGGATATATGTATGTCTCCCATATATGCAACAGTCTACAAGATTTAGGATATTTGCTTGGAAGTGCTTACATAGATATTTTTATACCCAAGTAGACAGCAATAAATTTTTCCTCAGGTAGACAGATGTTGGAGGTGTGATGGGGAAGAAAGAGGCAACTGGGAACATATTTTCTGGGAGTGTAATGAGTTGGCTGACTTTAAAGATTCCTTGCAGACTGCTCTGTCAGAGATACTGTGTGAGCAATTTTGGTGTAACTAAGGAAGTTATTTTTTGAGCCATGATACAGAATCAGAATTGTGTAGAGATAGTAAGGCCAGGATGAGTCTAATTATGGTGGCTGCCATAAGAAAACAGCTACTAGAAAGTGGAAATCAAAGTCTAAACCAACTTTACTAGAAGTAGTGAATATAGTAACAGAAAAAAAACAAGTCTGGAATTGGGTCCTTTAGAAAAAGATAGGAGCAAATTATATAGGAAAAAAAGAGGAAATGTGGGAACAGTACATGCAGAGGAGGAACAAGGTTTAAAAGAAGCAGGATTTGAATGAGCTGTGTAATTTTGACTGACAGTGACTGGATAGATTGTAAGTGATGTATAATGTTTGCAACTACAGTTATGTCAACATGATTTGCAATGTATAATGTTTGCAACTAAAATTATGTCAATATGTTTTTTTCTTCATTTACATAATGTATGATTGCCTATGTCATATGTGATAATTTAACAAAGATGTTTCTTGTTTAAAAAAAAAACTGAAACACAGATGTTACATATTAATCTGATGTCATTTTCATTCTTCCTCGACCTGTGGGTTTCAGATCCAACTCGGTCACTTTCAAAAGCTTAGACTCCGAAACTTGAGCTCCACCACTACCCATAATGCCTCACCCCCCCCCCCCAGGTTACCACAGATGTTGTCTGTCTCTCTTAGGAGAAGCATCACGGTCGGCTGACTCAAACTCCTTGTGAGAAGTTTTTTTTTCAGTATTCAGGTAAGTTGCTTTAGTTTTGGTGTAGCTTCCTTTACACTCTGCTCTACCCTACCTCCTAACTGTGTTTCTGCCTATAATGTACACACACACACACACACACACACACACAAAAACACACACACACATATATATATATATATATATAAAAGTCTTAGTTTTAGTAGTTATGCGTCCGCTGGAGTTTTCTTGGCTCAAATTTTTTTCCCCTTTTTTCTCCCTCCTCTTTTCTTCTTCCTTCACTAGTGTTATCGTATGTCTGAGAAACCTTTAGATTTCAAAAAATGCACTTCCTGTTGGCTCAAGATTCCCTTATCTGATGCTCACAGGAAGTGCATATATTGTCTCGTCCCTGCTCACCACGAAGTCTCCTGCTCCATGTGCATGGGGGTTTCATCAGAGACCACTGGCTGACAGGAGAAATAGACTTATTTTGAAGGGCCTTTTCCCTCCTTCAGCCCAGTCTGTAGGTTTTTTGTCTTCATGGGTACAACCCCCTTGTAAAATCATAGAGAAGACAGGGAATGCCGAAAACGTTCACAGGGGAAATCTGCTACGTGGTCTTCGGATGACCCTCCAGCCAAGGCTCCTAAGGCGTTGGATCCCAGACCCTCAGAGATGAGTAAGTCCACCCAGTCCTCATCTCAGCCCTGAGCTCCCTTCCCTTTGGAGCTTCCTCCTCCTACTACAGGGTCTCCTTGTAAAGAGAGAGATCTCCGAGGATTTCGTCCAGGCCACCTTCCATAGCATCTTCTGTCTGGTCTTCCCACAGACTTTTGGAATCAGAGGTGGACATATTGATGAGGTGGTTCCTTCAGACACATATCCAGATGGGGATGTTACCAGCCCTATCCCCTACCAGAACTGTGGGCAAAAAGGCACCCTTTAAACTTTTAGCTCCTTCTCCCATCTGACCTGCTGTTTGGAATCCCTTGGATCCGAATACCCCTGAGAGCTGAGGGGATGGAGCTGATAGTATATCGCACTTCGACCTTGGCACCTTCCCTGACTCGCTCGGCACCGACTGTGTCGGGACAGAGTGGCTGTCGGAGCTGAAGCCTCGACTTCAGCTCTGAGGGGTTGACCTCACCTCTGAAGTTTTCAGAGCTGTTGATTTCCCTCAGAGGTTGGCTTTTGACATCTTAGCCCTGGCTTCCCTCTTGGAGCTGAGGGCTGGAGGAGCTTGGGGATCCCTTGTCCCTGTAGTTTCAGATTCCAGAAGGATGGTATTCAACATCTCTAGCCAATTCTGCTTTAAAGGTAGTGGAGAGTGTCCTCTCCATGCCCAGGAGATCCTCAGCTCCCATTATTTTCGGATCCACTTCTCACTCCCCTTGGAGACTGTTTCTGAGACCTCATCACTGCCCCCCCCTCTGGACAGCTGCCCAGCAAACCCTACAAGTACTTTCACCTTTGGAACCCCAAGTCTTTTTTGATGTCTGTCCAGAACACCCCATGGAGGAGATTCCCCAAAAGAGTAGGTGCAAAAGGAGGCAACTGGATTTGCCAGAGGACTCCGTCACAGAAGGCACCAATTTTGAAGAAGGGGAAGGGTCCCCCAGATCTCCACCTGAGGATGTCCCCTTTGGCCACATCTTGGAAATCCTGTGGCAAAGAGAATGGGTGGTCTTCCCAAAACCCTATCCCAGAGGAAAGGGTGTTCTTGGAGGCTTTCAGGTCCAACCTTTCTGTATCCAGGGTGTCGTCCCATGCTGATGCACTTCTCATCCTGGTATCAAGCAGGGTTTGGAAGGATCTGGACACAACAGAACCTATTCCCAATCATGCAGACAAAATCCTTAGTGCTCCCCCTAACTGACCCCATTGGACTAAACGAATCCTGGTCGATGCCATGGTGGTTGCGGCACCGACCAAAAAGTATCTGGCCCAAGAAAGCTCCACTGTCTACCCCCCTAACAAGAAGTCTAGGGCCATGGACAGATTCGGCAAGAGAGTTTACACTTCATCTACCTTCACTTTACGAGCCTTAAACTACCTTTCCTATTTTGCTGGGCTGCAGACTGAGGGATTTAATAAAAGAACTCTGTAGCTCAGTCACAGAGTCCATGTCTGATGAGGAGAGGAAATCCTTCTCATCAGACTGGCCATTCTGCAGTCAAGTTCCAGTGTGTCCATGAGGTTAATCTTCCATGCAGCAGAGGGTATCTCAAGGGCAGCCGGAGACCCGCATTGCCATTAGGTGCCATGCCTCGATGCTTCTGTGTGACTTTGCAGAACCTTTCAAAGTGTCTTTCGTCAATACCCCTTTTGATGGTTTATCTTTGTTTGGACACACTGTTAGAGACACACTCGCCCGTAGTGAGAAAGATGGAAAGACCATGTCTGCCACTGGAATCCATTTTTCTACCTCCCAAAGATCCATTTCCAGGAATCAGCATGGGGGTGGCACTGTGGTTCAAGAAATCTCAGGGTCCTTTTCAGGAGTCTCAGGGAGAAAATTTCCCCAGAGACAGATGGGGAAATGATTACATTGGTAGATGCCACCCAAGCGGCAGTGGAGGTCCGCAAAATCAAAGGTCTCAGGATTCCTTCTCGGACAGGCCCTTTCAGCACTCCTGAAAGATTGCTTGGCTATCCTTCTCTGGAGGCAGTCAGGGGGTGCTTATCCTTTACTCCCAGAAGCCTGGCTAGCCATCACAGATGATTGCTGGGTGCAAAGGATCATATCTAGAGGATACTCCTTTCCTTTCTCAAAACTCCCCAAACCAAAAAATTATCTCCCGGATGTTCCACCCAGTCAGAGAGAGGCATCGGAGTTGGAGATCTTAAAGTTGCTCCAAAAAAGAGTCATCCAGAAGGTCCCATCAGATCAACTCAGATTAGGCATTTACTTGAGATTCTTTTTTGGATCTGACTTCCCTGAACAAGTCAGTAAAAACACAAAATTCAGGATGGTCACAGTCTAGTCCATTCTACCTCTTTTGAAAATGGACAACTGGATATGGTCAGTAGACCTGTAGGATGAGTGCTACCACATCAAGATGGACAAGCACTCAAGAAGATATCTGTGCTTCAGGCTGGGAGCCAGTCATTTTCAATTCAGAGCTCCTCCCTTTTGTTTCACCATAAACCCCCTTGGTCTTCACCAAATGCATGGCGGTAGTTGCAGCTCATCTCAGACTACAAGGACTCCACATATTTCCATATGTAGATGACTGGCTCCTAACCGCTCCAACAAGGCATCTACTCAGCTGAGCCAGAGACTTTCTGTTACAACTAGTTCCTACCTTGGGTATAACAATCCACATGGAAAAGTTTCAGCTACAGCCAGTTCAGAGCATAAATTTCATAGGGACTTGTTTGGATACAACCAAGACCTTGGCCATCCTTACTCCCGACAGGATTTAAAACCTAAGAATACATGTTGGGCAGATTTTTATAATCCCGATTCCTCCAGCAAAACTAGCACTCAGGGGCCTGGACTCCATGGCTGCCACCATAACTCTGTTGCCAACAGCATGTCTACACATAAGAATTCTGCAGTGGACATTAGCAATCCAGAGGTCACTACATCAGTACCCCCTCAGCTGTCACAAGTGTGCAAAGATTCTCTCCTCTGGTGGCTTCACTCCCTGGAGGTTTTTCAAGGATGCCCCTTTGTTCTTCCTCCCCCAAATGCCATGTTGACAATGGATGCCTGCCAGGTGGGGTGGGGAGGCATTTCCTGGTCAAGACAGTCCAAGGCAAGTGGACATAACAGGAGACCAACCTGCACATCATTGCCCTGAAGATGAGAGAGGTCTTTTTAGCATTGCGGGCATTTCACAGCTTCCTCCCTCAAGGGACTGTTGCGATACAGCAGACAATATGTCAGTGGTTTGATACATCAGCAAACAGGGGGGAACCATATCCTACCTCCTGTGCTGAGAAACAATGAGAGTGTGGCACTGGGCTATCTCTACGTACTGCTTTCTGACTGTGACGCACATTTCAGGGGAGTGCATCATTTTAGTGGACAGGCTCAGCAGAGTCTTACTGATGCCTCAAGAGTGATCTCTGAATCAGTCTGTGGCGAACATGACCTTCCACAAACAAGGTCAGCCTTGCTGCGATCTCTTCACATCTCACCACAACAAGTGCAGCAGATTCTTTGCCTTAATCCCCCTCAGGGACAGTCACACAGGGATGCTGTGGTCCATGCTTGGCCTCCCGGATTACTTTATGCCTTTCCTCCTCTGCCCTTGATCCTCAAGTTTCTTCAGAAAGCTTCTAGGTTGAAGAGCAAAGTGATTCTCATTGCCCCCTCTTGGCCTCGGCAAATCTGGTTCACATTCCTTTGGTTTCATCTGATTTGCCCTCCATGGATGCTTGAACCACATCCAGATCTGCTATCCCATCCATCAGGGCAAATTTACCCCGATCTCCCAGGTCTGAAACTAACCGCATGGTTTCTCCAATTCCAATGATGGCTAGATCTGCCAGGATTTCATCCCCAGTTTGAAGCATTCTAATCTCTTCCCACAAATCTTTGATTAGAAGAATTTACAAAAGCGAATGGAAAAGATTTTCTGTTTGGTCTCAACAGCAGAAATTAGATCCTGTTCCAGCAGTGCTAGATTTCCTTGCTTATATTTTTAATGAGGGGGACAGTCATTCCACTATAAAAGTACAATTGGCAGCCATTTCAGATTATCATATCAGAGAAAATGCCTCCTCTTTGGCCTCATCAAAATTGTGCAAGGCCTTTCTTAGAGGTACTATCCTTTTGTCAAAGATCCAACACCTCCTTGGGATCTAACTATGATTTTACAGGCTCTAGTTCACCCTTCTTTTGAATCATCAGCCAAAGTAGATTTGAAATTCTTATTATGAAAGACTACTTTTCTAGTTGTTATCAGTTCTGCAAGAACGGTATCTGAATTGCAAGCTCTGTCCTCTAAATACCCTTATTTAATTTTTCATAAAGACATAGTGGCATTATGTACTAATCCATCCTTTCCACCCAAAGTTGCGACTGAGAACAATATAAACCAATCTATCAGCTTACAAGTGTTCTATCTGTGTTGACCTTTTCATTATTCCTCATTCTTCCCTCCCTCCTTCCCCCTGTTTCTCTACAGAATAACCTGATAGATATGCTTGTAGGAACCTCTGTTCCTTGTCGACCTCCTATTCTTTCTCTGTTCTTTTTTGGTAACTTTCAGAATTGATGTACATTGCATATATTATGGTATAATTGGCAAATATGGTAGCAGCGAACTTGATCTGAGGTAACAAGGGGGGAGTGAGGCATTATGGGTAGGGGAGGAGCACGAGTTTCGGACCCTAAGCTTTTGAAAGCAGCAAAATCAGAAAAACCCACAGGTTGAGGAATAATGAAAAGGACGACACAGATGGAGCATTATGGTAAGTGCATAACTTCTTTCCATTTTATTTAATAATAGTAACCATGTTAAGTGGGTTGATCCAGTATATTGTTTCATCTATGACCCATGATATGCAAAGAAACTACAGAGTAAGAGAAGTATAAATACTTAAGCACTTGTACATGAGGACTTACAGCAGAGTTCACCAGTTGTATAAATGTGCAGATGCATCCAGCTGTGCACCATCTCTGTTTTTTTTTTTTTTTTTTTTTTTTTTTTTTTACAGGACTTAAGAGAATTATAAAAGTGAAAGAAATCCAAACCAGTTTTTAGATTAAAGCTTCAGCATTGTTTCCCCCTTCTAGGTAGTTAACATCAGCAGTTGTGTATGTCCAATTACTAATATTGTATCCTTGTTCAGTGTTGACCCTGATCTGATGTAGCTCCACCCAGTCCGTTGTTTCCCTCAGGTCCATCTTGCTTTGAAGGTGCATACCACTCTTGTTGCCACCTAAAGAAATGTCCTATGTTCATTTGCCTTAGTCAGCCTTTTCCTTTGCAAATCATTATTAAAGTTATGTAACTAAAATCTGTATTAGTGTATCCAGGCTGGGTCTATATCTCATCATTGAATCAAAATTAAGCGAATGCCTCTTCCGTGAGCATACTATTCATCAACTAACTTTTCAGCAAAAAGTTTCCTAGGGTAAACTAACAGTAATCTGCCATAGTGACTGCAGACAAAACCATAAAACACAACCCCCATTAAATATACCAACTCCTAGATCACACTACAGCAGGGAAAAAGGGCAAATTCCAGATTGTGGCCAGCCATTGGTTTGCCCTAAGAAACCTTTTTCTGAAAACTTAGTTCAATGTATAGTATGTTCGCTGAATAGATGTTCGACACAGAAGCATTCACATAATTGTGATTCAATGATGTGATATAGACCCATCCATGCTATGGACAAATGGCTAATATGGCACCTTAGAATGTGCCAAGTGGTGGCAAACAATGAAATGTATTAGTATTTGACATACAGTCTAACCCCAATAAAATTAATTCAAAGCCTGCTTAAAGGTGCATTTCTAATAAACCTGGACAGGTAGCTGCAGTATAACATAACCACAGCAGTCCCTTAGGATATCTGCACAAGAAGGTATTCCAGCTTTTTTTCCCCCTGTTAACTTCAATATGCAGTGTGGTAATGTTGTTCCTTTTTTAAATTTGTATATATGTTAGAAAATAGTGTAGTTATTATAGGAAAACCTGGTTATATGAAAGTTCAGCCTTTGTAAAGCCTAAGACCAGCATTCATCGGTGTTAACGTTTGGTTCAGTAGTTGCTCAGGCATGTTGCTTTTCAGTTGCTAGTTTTCCTTTTACATGGTGCTCATCCTGGTTTGCACTATGAGTAAAATAGAAATGCAGTTTAATTATTAAAAAAGTGTAATAATTGATATTGTATATCATATCAACTGTTCAGCTTTTTGCAGAATGTCCAGAATTTTGCCTCATACTTTTCTTCTCTTCCTCATAAAATGTGTGGTTTTCTGGCAAACTGTTGAGGGGTGAAGTCTCTAAATAAAAGAAGGCATTTCAGTTTCAGACTTCATATCATTAAGAAAGTGCATGCTAATGCAAAACCTGCTATTCTAACAACTTTATATGTTTATAAGAGCAGTAATTAAAATCTGACCCTGATTTTAAGCCTTTGTACCCCGATTATTTTTGGCTTTGTCCAGATTTCTTGTAGTAAGAAGTTGAGAGACATGCTGTGTAATGTTTTACATAAAGTAATGGGTGCTTTTACAGTAAGTAATGTTACTTTTTTTACAGTCTGAAATTAGCTACTCCAGTCGTCAGCTGATGGAATCCAAGATGAAAGAACTCATCTATATGGAATCTGATCTTACTGTAACCCCTATTATTGACAATCCTAAGGTAATACTTTAAAATAGACTTTCAAAAAAGTGTTTGTGACATTCATTATAATATGTTTTACTTCTGTTAGATCTGTAATTGGCACTTTGATTTACTCTTACAGAAATCAGATTTTATATGTTAGGTTTCTTATGACTGGGCAAATCCATATTATATTGCTAATGAACAGTTGACTGCTAGCTGATTGAGTGGGATTAAGTATTTTACATGACATCTTAAAGTGAGAACCCAAAACAAGCCACTGATATCCCCCACACACACACACACACATACAAACAACCCTTCAGACTTAAATAACCTCCATCCACTATTATAGAATCTTCTTTCGAGGACATCTTCCCCTCTGGGTCTACTTCATAACATTGAATTTCATAACATTGAGGCCAGAACATCGAAAATTCAAAACACTGAAAACCCAAAACATTGAAAACTGAGAACATTGAAAGTGTGCTTCATAACATTGAAAACTACATTGTATAAGTAAATAATATCACCTCCATCTACAACACCACCTAACTAACAAGCACACTTTCTACTACGTTTCTGCAGGGGGCAAGCCCCCCTGCACCCACCACACACCCCATAAATTCAGTATACCAACTACAAGATCACACTACAGTGTAAAAAAGTTAATTTCCTAATCTCAGTGTAGGGTGATTGTGATACAGTGAGATTAGGAAATTAACTTTTTTCCACTGTAGTGCGATCTTGGAGTTGGTATATTGAATTTACAGGGGTGTGTGGGGGACAGAGCTCCCCACATGGGGGGTCTAGGGGGAGGGCTTGCCCCCCCTGCAGAAACATAGTAGAAAATGTGTTTGTTAGCTAGGTGTTGTTATAGGTGGAGAGGATATTTACATATGCATTGAAGTTTTCAATGTTTATTTATTTTATTTATTTATTTATTTATTTGCAGTTTGTTTTGTTTACCAGGATGGTCCATTGGGCCACTAGGAGACTTTTTTCAGTGGAGTCCTGGGGAGAAAAGCTCCAAAACACAATGTTAACAAATTACAAGCATTACAGAAATAAAGAGTTACAAAATATGAGATAATTTAGAATTTTTCAAGTTACAAGTTGAAAAAGTTGGCATTTGGAGGACAATACAATTAAAAGTTTCAAGTTACAAAGTTGAAAAGTTGGCATTTGGCAGAGTAACAATTAATACGATATAATAAAAGTGTTTTTTTTTTAATAAAGTATCTAATTCCTACAGTTTCTACTAGGAGTAGTAAGACTTTGGAACTCTAAAACAGGTGTATCATCTAAAATAAACTAACTGTGAAGCAGGAAGCTATGTAGGATAGGAACAAGAGCATTCCCATAGTGAAGTTAGGTGTGAATGAAGTAGAGTTTTGAAGACCGGGAGGCTGCTAGTGGTACGGATGACAGGTGGGAGAGCATTCCAGTGACGAGTGAGAGAAAAGGATAGAAGATGCTTGCCTGGTGGGCGGATGGGTTTGTGTAGTTCAGTTAGATTTTGGAATCTGGATCTTAGGTGTCTATCAGGAACATGCATTTGGTGGAAGGTAGAGGCAAGGGAGGGACAGAGAGTGTGGGAGAAGATAAGCTTGTGTGCTTGAATGAGTTGAATGTAGGTGACATAGTTAGGTAGCTCAAGCCAGCTGAGTTGATGTAGGGGAATACAGTGACATATTGAGGATCTGTGACCTGTTACAAATTTAGAAATTTTGTAGTAACAGGAGGATAGTTTTGACTTGATGGAAGATTGCAGATTAGTGAAGATAGAGGCACCATATAAGAGGAAAGGGATAAGGTAAGTGGTAGTGAGAACAAGCCTATTGGAGGGAGAGATGAAACGGTTGTGACAGTAGAGCATACCAAGTTTCTTGTGAGTTTTTTTTTTATATTTGCTTGTAGATGGCTTTTGAACTTTAAATGGTCATTGATGATGACTCCCAGTAGTTTAGCAGTGGAAACAATTTTGAGAGGAGTATTGTTTTTATCTAGTATGATAGTTTTAGCACGGGTGAATATCATAAGTTTAGTCTTGGTTGCATTGAGTGCTAGATGGTTTTCTAACATCCATTGTTCAGTTGAGGAGAAGGCATCTTGTGTTTAATTTATTAAGGAGGAAGTAGAGATGGCTTAGGAGATTATCGTAGAATCGTCTTCGTATTGGACAAGGTTGCCCTGAGGGATTGCAAGATAGAATTTATTAATGAAAATATTAAATAGTAGGGGACCTAGAATTAAGCCTTGGGGTACACCTATAGGGAGTATCTAAGAAAGGTAAAATGGCTTTATTCTATTTAACTGCTTGTTGCCTATTTGCAAGGTAACTGGTGAACCAACTGATTGAGGAGTGGGAAAGATTTAGTTTAGAGAGTTTAGTAAGGAAAAGGTTGTTAGAGAAAGGCCTTAGAGAGGTTTAAGAGGAGGGTGGACACAATCTGGCCAGAGTCCCGAGATTTAACAGTTTCTAGGAAGGAAAGGAGAGCAGTAGTGGTGCTATGGCCGGGTCGGAATCCATGCTGAGTGGGAGTGAGAAGGTTGTTATTTATGAGATAGGGTAGTAGTTGTTGGTGAATATATTTTTTCAAGAAGTTTAGAAATAGGGGATAAGATGGCAATAGGCCGAAAGTCTGGGATATCGTTGTTGTTGCCCCCTTTGTGGAGTGGGATTATAAAGGCTTTTTTCCAGAGCTGGGGAACATGGCTTCTGGAAATTGATCGGTTAATTAGTATACAGATGGGGAAGGCAACAGCTTCAGCGGCTATTTTTAGGAAATAGGAGGGTATCTCGTCAGGGGCATTAGAGCAGGGTTTCAGGTTTAGAAGAAGTTTTTTTATGGTAGAGATGGGGATAGGGTTCACGGAGAAGGGAGGAGGTGGGGGATTGGAGTTGGAAGGGGAGCAAGGGGTGAGTGAAGGTGGATGTGGGGAAGTAGAGTTTTTGGTGAAGGATGTAGAGTGTATAAAGAATGAAATGAATTGAATTGGGTAGCTAAGTCCAGGTCGGTGGCATTTGGGTCTTGGCAGGGGTTTTTCTTTTTTTCCCGGGTTGAGTAGAGATGTAATTCCGTCCCAGAAATTTTTAGGGTTGGTGTTATGGTTGGCTTGAGAGTGTGGAATAATAAGCTCTACGGTCAGCTATTATGAGTTTTTTTTAGTTTGTTACGAAGTGAACTATATTCGTTAAGGGTGGTTTGAGTTTTAGTTTTGTGGTAGCATTTCCAACCTTTATCTCAGAGCTGCATGGAGAGTAAGGTAGTTTTAAATAACCATGGGGCAGGATTACTTTTTATGCATTTTAGTTTCTAGGGAGTAAAGGAGTTGAGCAGGTTTAAGAAAGTTGTATTAAAATAGGTAACAGCACTATCTAGGGATACAGTTTTTAATGCATTTGAGAATGCATTGGAGTTAAAGTTTTTTAGGTTCCAGGTAGAGGTGTATGTGTGAGACAGTTGTAGGAAGGAGGGAAGGTGCTGGCTGAAAGTGGGAAGATGGTCAGCTAGTGGGTCAGGAAGGCTACCACTGTTAGTGATGTAGTGGGGTGGGAAACTAGAATCCAGTTTAGGGTGCTTCCAAAGAGGAAGTATTTGGCTGGCCTAGTTATTGAATTAATAAGTTGTGTGAAGTTATAAGGGTTTATATTTAGGGAGTTGGTTGGAGATTGGATTGTGGCCCAATTGATATTAACATCACCCAGGATTATAGTTTTGTTTGTCATATTGGCAGAGAGCCTGGAGAGAATATCTTTGGGGATTGGGATGTTGTCTCCAGGAGGGGATATAGAGTGAGACAATGCAGATAAGTTTGTTTGTTTATCTGAAGAAGGACTGGGATCACTTCAGCTTTGTCAAATTTGGGAATAGTTTGGAGTAGGGGGTGACTACAAGAGAACAGGAGTAGAGCAGGACAATACCTCCCCCTTTTTTAAGAGTTCTATCTTTTCTAATGATGCATTAGTTGGGTGGTATTAATTCCGAATCATTTATATGGGGTTTAAGACAGGTTTCTAAGATACACAGGATATCCGGTTGATTATGGAGAAGCCAGGCTTGGAGATTGGGGATTTTGTTACAGATGCACTGAGCATTTAGAGCTGTGAGAAGTGAGTTAGGAGTGGGGAGCTGAGTGGGGAGCATGGGGTGAGGAGGTTGAGTTTAGAGAGGGAGACGGACCGGGGTTTGGGTGTATGTCACCAGAGAGTAGGTTAGAGATAAAATACTGAATATGGGAAAAGAGAGATTTAAATAGCTTAAAATCTGCTTTATGGGTTGTAGGTTTTATAGAGAGATGTAATTGATATAGATGGGAATAGTAGTTTTGGGTTTGGTATGTGTTTAAAGATGAAGAGCATGTTAGTGTTGAGGAAGTAGAGGCTAGGGGATATAGTAGTTGTTGAATATGCATGTTGTGCACAATTGGACGTAGTGATATGTAAAAAGGGATAGTGGTTAGTTTAGTGAGGTGTGATGAGGTAATACAAGTAGAATAAGGTGCTGAGAAGTAGTGATTGTGTTACAATAGAGGCTGGTTTGATAGGCATGGTATATATTTGGTATATGTTGTGAAGCACGCTTTCAATGTTCTGAGTTTTCAATGTTTTGGGATTTAGATGTTGTGGTCTCAATGTTATGAAATATGAAATTCAACGTTATAAAATTTCAGTGTTATGAAGTAGACCCTCCCCTCTATATAGTTTGCTCCAGCATGCATACCTTCTCCATCACACATCATATGTCACAATACAGTCTTGCTCAGATACATACTATCTCTCTTTCTGTGTTTCTCACACACACACACACACACACACACACACACACACACACACACACACACACACACACAGTAGTATCTGTGAATGAGCTTAGTTACAGTTGTAGATTTTCATTCATAAACAGGTCAGCATATATTAATTGCATTGTTAAGTAAACCATCTGTGGTTAATACAGCATTCTCTCTCTGCTGCTAAAGAAACATGTTCACTTAAGATAGACGCATTCCAAACTAAAGCAACAGTTTTGTTTACATCAGCGTTGATACATTACTTTTGCTTCATTTGGCTTGATCAGCTGTGCTATACTACAGTTGACACCCCCATTTTGAAACTATCATTTTCATTCCCATTGGATGGTAAATATGCTGTCAATAGACCATCCACATTTTAGTGGGTTGAAGCTGGCCTGTGTTGAACTTTGAATCTGAACACCTGAAAGATAAAGCCCATCTGCACAATTTTATGTTCTCATATTCCTGTTACTATGGCAATTAAAAGGGGACATGGTCTGTTACTAAAGTGAATTCAGTCCATAGTAATATTCTAGTGAGGCAAGTGTCCACTTTATTATTGGGCATTTTCTTTCAAGTGCAAAATACTTAGCTTCTGCCTCTTTGTTGTTGCAGCTTAGAAAACATATTGGATGTTCCTCCCCATAAATATGTGATAGCAGTGCCCCTAGTTCTGATGTGCCAATGTAGAATGTAAAGCGATTAAAATTGGAAAATGCTAACACAGGTTTTTGAATATAATGTTTCCTTTGACTGCTTGAAAACAGTGCCATTTCCCACTGTCCACTTTACTTGGAGGTGATATCTTCCTTTTGTTTAGGTCTGTTGAGTGGCACTAAATGGGATACAAACTTCATATAAAGCCCAGTTAATCCTAGGAATGCTTTCACTTCTTTCTTTATGTCTGGCACAGGTCACCTTTTTACTGCTTTTATCTTTTTGGGGGTATTTAACAACCCATCTTCCTATTACCTAAGCTATATATTTAACATCTGTCTTGCCTGCCATACTGTTGGATGCATTGATAATTAGCCAATTTTGTTTTAAGGCATATGATAAAGGCTTGTATATTGGCTGTATGGGAGTCAAAATCCCTAGAGTGGATGATAACATCATCCAAGTAGGTAGCAGGATACTGGCTGTGGTATTTTAGGACTCAGTCCATTTATTGCCGAAAAGAAGCAAGGATACTATGCAACCCAGAGAGTGAAAGGTATACTGGAATAATCTCCTAAGTGTTAAAAAGGCATTTTTTTCTTAACTTTAGTTGTAAGGGGGATTTGCTTGTACCCCTTGGTCAGGTCTAGTATAGTCAGCAAACTTTCCCAAACCTATGAGTTTGTCTACGCAAGGCCTTTGGTAAACTGTCGAATTTGTAGATGCTACTCAGCTTCCTAAAATCATTACAAAACCTGATGTTTCCATCAGATTTAGGAACTAATACTGCTGGTCTGTTCCACTCATATTTGACTTTTCTGTTATGCTGATTTCAAGCATCCTATGCACTTCCTCTTTAACTTTCTTTGTGATTTTGGTATCCTGTAAGGGTTTAAGTTAACCTTTTCTCTTAAACTGGTGTGAATGTGGTGTTGAATCAGGTTTATTTTGTGTGGCAGTCCTGAAAACACTTTTTTTATTCCTTAACAAAAGCTGTTTTACTTGTTTCTGTGACTTAGATAATGCATCATCTATTTCTGGACAATTTTGTCTTCACTAGAGTAACTAGTTTCTGTTGTTGTGCTAATCATATAAGTTTGTGCTTCCTTCCATGGTTTCAGAATGTTGATGTGGGGTATTTTTCCGAGTCTTCTATTACCAGTCTGCCTAACTCCATATTTTATCTGGTTTAGTTTTTATTTTACTTCAAACAGACCCTGCCATTTAGCCAAAAATGTATTTTCTGCAAAGGGGAACAAAACTTACACCTGGTTTTCTAACTTTATATTCCCTGTTCCTTGCATTTCTTCTGCAATCAACCTTTGTAGCTCAGGCTCTCTCTCTCTCTGCGTTCCCAGGCTATTGACATCTCCAGTTTCAGCCTCTCTTCTAGGTTGGAATATTATTCTGTGGCACTTTTAAACAGGGGTTCTCTTCTTTCCATGTTTCTCTGGCAATATGCACCAGTACACGAGGGTGCCTGACTAACATAACTGAAGAAAATATATCATTCAGTGAGAAGGTGGTATTCAGTCACTGTGGGACAGAGGATGAGCCACATAAAAAGGTCCTGTATATGCTGTTTTCATCATTAATAAAGAAGGACTGAACCCTCCATGGTCTGTGGCACTTTTTTAAGGACAAATAGATTTGGCATTAACTGATCCCATTTTTTGTCATCTTTTTCATAATGTTTTTTTCAGCATGGGCTTAAATGTTCAGCACAAATGTTCCACTAGTCCATCCATCTGGGGAAGGTACATCAAGGTTTTTAATTGTTTGATCATAAATCATTAGCCGAGGTGGGGCATTGTTCTGAACATAAATGGAGTCTCCTGGTCAGTGAATATTTCCTTTGAAATATCCCTACTTTGGAAAATAAGGTTAACTCCCTTGTTGCAGCTGGATTCAGGTTAATTAGTTGTATAGATCAGAATAATTGAAATATGTCAAAACTCATTCCTGGATTTTATCAGTGACCCAGCAATGTCTATAGCAATATATTCAAACAACACCTCTGTGATACGCATTGGAATCAGATGATTTTTATAGAGTAGGTGTAGGACTGGCTTCTGCTATTCAACACATTTAGCACAGCAGCTCTCTAGTTCTCCCAGTATTCATACCTATTAAAATCTTGTTTATAGTCTTGTCCATTCCTAGATGTCCCCTTAATACATGCTTTATGCTAATCTCACCACTAGATTTCTAAAATACTTGCGTACCAGCAGATGGCTTACTACTTTCTCTTTGTTCTTTTTTTTTTACTGTGTCCAAGTAATTTTGCAATTTATAATAAGTGTAAGAAGTAACAGAGTATAAAAGATTAGTCCAAGTAAAATCACTGAAGCTAGCAGATCTAGGAGACTGTCTATCTTTCTGATACCCTCCCTGTGGGAGGAATAAAGACACCTTGTTAAAGTTTGCAGTAGTTTATTTAGTTAAGCAGTTAGATGGACGAGTGTTCTTGTTCTAATACATTATATCCAACATGTCAGTTATTTAAAGGCAGTTCCACACAGTGTTGGAATGGTCCGTGGGAGCTGATTGGAGGAAAATGTGGGAGATGGAAAAACAAGGAGCCAATCCCAAAGCTTAGAGGTTATTTCTGTATTTGACTATTCCTGAAAGACTTGTGCGAGTTTACCAGCTCAACAGCCCGTAGAACCTCATTCTTAGTTAAAAGGTTTTATTTTTATTTTTAACTTCTCACAAACAAAACATGACAACACACTATGAGCTACAACTTAGAACTATATTTAAGAAAACACTTTCTCATGAGCTTCATCAGGTCCATCTAATAGAGTGGTTTACACTTTGATTGTTGAAAATGTTTGGTTTTATGAGGTGTCACCAGACTTTATTAGTCTGTTTTGTAACACAAGTAAAATGAGAGGCAGTGTCTGCATCAGTGGACCTCATATTCCTTGGAGCCAAGTAAGAAAACTTTATCACAGAGCTTTTTCCAGTCTATCACATGTAATATGAGAGGCTGTTCCCAGTTGTACGGGGCAAATTTGACATATAATATGAAAGGCTAATATTCTCTTGTATAACAAAAAAGGTTTACTATGCCTGCTTATAAGAGGCTCATATACATGATTAATGTGACCAGTTCCCATTCTTCTTCCTCTTGATAAAGACAGACCTTTTTATATGCAGGGGAGGTAGTCACTTAGAGCTACACTAGGTGATTCCCATTTTTGAACAGTATATGCATCCAGAGAAATAGCATACAGTGGAAAACAAGTCACAGTGCTCATTTTTTACTTTTTACAGAGCTTATGAATCTGCACAGGTAGGAGGAGAAAAGTAAGTAAAATTTGAAACCTCAGAACCTTTTCTGTAGGCTTTCTGTGCCCATGGAATAAAAATCCAACAAGTGGTGAACTGCAGAGTATACAAACCCTTCTAATAAACATAAGAATCTGAGATCTTCTTTGAACATAGGCAAATTGATGTTATGGTGTAAAAAATATAGCAGTGTGGAGTGGTGCCCTGGAACAACAGATGTTATGTAGTCCAGTCTTGCCTACATTCTTACCCATGGGTTTGGAGCTGGATGTTGGCTCCGACTTGGCCATACTTTTTAGCTCGAAGTCTTTCTATTGACTGGGCTAAGATGGTATCCCATGCTGCACTGCTCTCTATCCCCAGATCTCGTTTGCCGCTCGTGTAGCTCAGACGTGGTCTCGCTCCTGGCTGTGGCTAAGTACCCTTTTTCTTCTTATAGCAGAAGTTTTTTGCAAAACAAAAAAGCTATTTTAATAGCTATTGTGTGTGTCCTTGTCTGTATTGTGGAAAAGTTGTGTTTTTTCTTGATTGTATATTCTGTGGTATCCCACTAGCTGTTTCTAACGGGCTAGGCCCGTTTCAGTTAGAGGACCTAGTCTGTCCCCTTGCTTTCCTTGTGTGCTAAGGTTTTTCGGTGGACTAAAACTGTTTAAATTAGAAGAATTAGTTCTCCTCCCTTGTATTTGTATCTGAGGATCGTTTGAGTTAGATATCTTTGTGGTGTTCTGTCTGTTGTTTGGCTTGTTCCCACGCTTGTGACTTTTTTGACTGTTGGTCTATTTTTTCAGCTAGTTACTTGTTGTTGCTTAACTATGTCCAAAGATACTAAGGAGCATAAGCCCTCGGGCTTCAAGAAGTGCTCCACGTGCAGTTATAAAATGTCCATTACAGATGGACACACAGTTTGTGTGTACTGTCTGGGAGCGATTCATCTCCAGGAATCGTGCAGTTTCTGTCATGCCTTTAGTCCGCGTGTTCTTCAGGAAAGGAAGAACAAATTGATTTTGAATGGACTTCTGAAACCCTCCTTCGAGGAGGGTCTGGAGAGTGCTTCCAGCTCTAAGGCTAAATCTTCAAAAGCAAAAAAGCGATCTCTGGCTCCATCAGTCTCCTCGGAGCCACCAGAGAAAATAGCAAAGTCTTCATCAACATCCTCAGCTCCATTGTCCTCGGGGCGGCAGGAAGTGTCAGTGGTTATGGAACCTGCTTTGGCTCCAATTTTCTTGGAGCCTGTTTGGAGCTGGTCGCCTAGCATTAGACCAGTATCCCCTCCTCGCAGGTCCCCTTCAGAGAGGAGGTCTCGATCTTCTTCCCTATCCTCTAAATCTTCCAGGAGTTTATCTGATGTGGACATCAATAGGGTGGTGCAGAGACTTCTTCAGTCGACGGTACTGGCAAAATTGTTCTCAGCTCCGACCCATTCAGCACCGGAGCCGGTCTCTCAACCTGCATCGATACTTCCTCCTCCGAGCACATCTCAGCTTTCGGAGCCGGAGTGCTCGGCTCCGTGTGATGTCCCTAGGTCGGTTTCAATAGCCTCTCCTGGCTTATCGGTTCCGACATCAGCTCTGACCCCATCAGCGCCGTCCACGGGGTTCAGGACTCAGGATTCTTTGGTCGGACTCGAGGGAGAGGCTTCGGGACACCTCTTGGCACCTAGTCTCCCTCTCAGCACTTCAGCTGGGTGTTCTTCGGATTCGGGAGGACCAGCCTTCGAGGTCATGCAGAGTGCGCTGGCCAGATCATCAGCGGCATCATACGGGTTGGTCATTCTGTCCCCTACAACACCAGTGCAGGTCTCTGATCGCCATCTGTCTCTGGACAGCGGAGGCCCAAGGCCTCAGGGTCCCCCCACGAGTGGTTCACATATTTCTGAGGGCCCCTCAGAGTTTTTGCCACAGGAGCCACCCAGAAAGAAAACGTGTAAGAGGAAACACATAGATTCCCAGGATGAGTCTCTCACATCAGACACAAACCTCGAGGAATCGGTGGGGTCCCCTAAGTCATCCTCTGATGATGTTTCCTTCTCTGACATCCTAGAGATTTTGAAACAAAGAGTTGACTGGCCATCCAGAGCTCCCTCCGAGGAGGAGTCTGTCTTCCTGAAGGCCTTTGGTGCTCAGCCCTCTGCCTCCTGGGTATCTCCACCCTTCGAAGAGCTTCTTGGTTTGTCAAAGGGTGTGGGAAACCCCTGACTCTGTGGAACCAGTCCCCAGGAGACCCAATAAATTCTTGTCTGCTCCTCCTGATAAGGAATTTCTGTCCAAGGGAGTCCCTGTGGATGCCATGGTGGTGGCAGCTGCCACCCAGATGGAATTAGCTGAGACTTCTTCCACCGTCCATCCCCCTAACAAGGAGTCTAGGACTATGGACCGGTACGGGAAGCATACGTTTTCTTCAGCGACCTTTACCTTATGGTCACTGAATTACTTATCACACTTTACACAGCTCCAGAGAGATCTCCTCAAGGAGCTTGGAGATACTCTCACGGGTAACGTTTCTGAGGCGGTGGCCCAGAAGGTCAATGCTCAGATGTCTACCCTCAGTTCTGTTGCAAACTCCTCCATGAGGCTAATCTCCTACGCAGCCGAGGGAGCGAGTAGGGCAGCAAGTTCAGGAGTTGCTCTTAGGAGGGAGGCCTGGATGCGCCTTTGTCATTTCGCCGTGGCCTTCAAGTCTTCATTCACCGACGCCCTGTTTGATGGTTCCTCTTTGTTCGGAACCAAGGTTAAAGACACTCTCACTAGGTGCGAGCAGGAGGGAAAAACTGTCTGCCATAGGAGTCTGTTTTTCCCTTCCCTCTAGGCCTTATCGCAAGGCCCAGAGGGGTGGCAAAATGTGGTTCAAAAAATCACAGAGGTTTTTTCCCGGTGCACAAGGTGAGCCCCCCTCCAGAGGCAGGGGAGGGGGTGGTTATTCAGGAAGATGCCACCCTAGGGGCAGAGGAGGGAGATCGCGATTCCTTTCATGGTTCTCCCTACCGCCGCTCGGCCCGACTGTGCATTTCAGGAGCCATTTGGGGGGGGGGGTCATATCTCATTATACCCGGAGGCCTGGCAAGATATCACCCAGGACCAATGGGTTCTACGAATAATTTCCGGAGGATATGTCATTACCTTCTCGTCAAATCCCCCTCCAATCAAGAAAATCCCGAATGTTCCACCCAGTCAAAGGGATTGCGCCACTTCAGAAGTTTCAAAGCTGCTAGAAAAAGGAGCCATCCAACATGTCCCCTCAGACCAGATCGAATTAGGGACTTACTCCAGATTCTTTTTGGTGCCGAAAAGGACAGGGGACCTGAGACCCATTTTGGATCTCAGCCGATTGAACACCCATGTGCAAAAGTCCAAGTTCCGAATGGTCACATTGCAGTCTATTCTCCCATTGTTAGGAAAAGAAGTGTGGATGCACTCCATCGACCTCAAGGATGCTTACTACCACATAAAGATGGACAGGGCATCCAGAAGTCACCTACGTTTCCGGTTGGGAACCAGTCACTTTCAGTTTCGAGCCCTGCCCTTTGGTCTCACCACAGCCCCCAGGGTGTTTACCAAATGCATGGCAGTGGTGACTGCTCACTTCATACGTCAGGGATTCCAAGTGTTTCTGTATCTGGATGACTGGCTCCTTACTGCCACCACCAGGCATCTACTACTTCAGACCAGGGACGCTACTATCAACCTATGTCAACAGTTGGACATCACATTGAACTGGGAAAAATCTGCCTTGTTGCCCTCACAGCCTGTCACTTTTATAGGCGCCAAATTAGACACCGTCCTCATGCGGACCTTTCTACCACAGGAAAGAATCAAAGTCCTACAACAACAGGTTTACGCCTTACTCCCTCTGAGAAGAGTGAAGGCAAGATGGGTCCTCCAGTTGTTGGGGACAATGGCTGCTACGATTATGTTAGTCCCTCTGGCAAGGTTACATATGAGGCTCCTTCAGTGGCTACTCTTTGCCCAGTGGTCTCTTCAACGTCTTCCACTTTCTCACCCTATTCTACTCACAGACAGGTGCAAACAGGATCTCAGTTTGTGGCTTCGCACCAACAACCTCAATGCGGGAAAGCCCTTCGTTCCTGCGCCCTCCGTTGCCACAGTGACCACAGATGCTTCTCAGATGGGGTGGGGAGATATTATCTAGGCAGGACAGTCCAAGACACGTGGCAAGAGCACAAGATGCATCTGCATATCAATGTCCTGGAGATGAGAACTCTGCTACTAGCGTTGAAAGCATTTCAGAGTTTTCTTCCTCTCGGGACTATTGCAATCCATTCAGACAATATGTCAGTGGTGTGGTATCTGAACAAGCAGGGAGGAACCAAGTCTTATCCCCTTTGCAGAGAGGCCATGCGAGTGTGGCAGTGGGCAGTGTCTTCCCAACGTTTTCTGGTGGCAACGCACATTCCAGGGAAGTCCAGTGTGATCACAGACAGGCTAAGCAGAGCTATTCTGATGCCTTAAGAGTGGTCCCTGAACTGTCAAGTTGCGGAGCAGATCTTCCGCAGGTGACGTCAGCCTTGCTGCGACCTTTTTGCCAGCCCTTTCAATGCCAAATGCAGCAGCTACTTCACACTAATCCCCCCTCAGGAGGAGTCACCCAGGGACGCTCTAGTCCAGGATTGGCCCTCTGGTCTACTATATGCCTTCCCTCTGGTTCCCTTGCTGTCAAAGGTTATTCAGAAAGTGCAGTCCTTGGGAAGCAAAATGATTCTGATTACCCCACACTGGCCTCATCAAATTTGGTTCCCCTTTTTCCATCCCTATCTCGTGGATGCTCCTTGGATTCTGGACCAACAACCAAACTTACTGACGCACGTCATGGCAGCTACATCCCTTTCTTTGGACCCTCCGGTTGACAGCCTGGCTACTCCACTTCTGTCATTAGTTAGGCTTCATCAATTTTCACCGGAGGTGGTTCATCTTTTATCTTCCTCTCATAAGCCCTCGACCAGGAAGATTTATTACAGCAAATGGAAGAGGTTTTCAATCTGGGCGCATGCCAAAAAGATTGACCCTTACACAGCTCCAATTTTGTCTGTATTGGAGTTCTTGTCTATGCTCTTTAACCAGGGTTCAGTGGCTGCAACCATTAAAGTCCAATTGGTGGCGATTTCTACCTTTCATGTCGAAGACGAACCTAGTCTGATGGCACATAGACTCTGTAAGGCTTTCCTGAAGGGCACTTTGTTACTTCATCGTCTGGTATCGGAACCTGTTATGCCTTAGGACTTTGTTCTACAGGGTCTTACTTCACCCCCCTTTGAGCCTGCAACCACTTGCGATTTGAAATTCTTAACTTGGAAGACTGTCTTTTTGGTAGCCATCAAGTCAGCCAGACGCGTTTCGGAGTTTCAAGCTTTATCAATCAAACCCCCTTATTTGATTTTTCATGAGGACAGGGTTTCTCTCAGACCGAACCCCACTTTTATTCCCAAAGTAGCGTCAGTCAGTAACCTTAACCAATCTATTGAATTGCCAGTGTTTTTTCCTCAGTTCTCAAACAAGGCAGAATTCAAATTTCATCAATTGGATGTGCACAGACAATTACGTTTTTATTTGCACAGAACAAAAGACCTCAGAAAATCTGACCAGTTGTTTGTTTCATTTTCGGAAAACAGAATTGGGTCTCCTGTTTCCAAAGTCACATTGTCCAGGTGGATTTCCAGTTGTATTTCTTTCATTTATACTTCAGGGGGAAGAGATTTACTGTTCCGAGTGAAGGCTCACTCTACCTGGTCTGTATCTACATCTACAGCCTTTCAGGCCAGATTGTCTATGGATGATATTTGTGCTGCGGCTACTTGGGCATCTCCTCACACCTTTGCTACTCATTACAAGTTGGATGTGGTATCTAGGGGCAGGTCTTCCTTTGGTTCCACAGTGCTCAGAAGTATTTTCCACTGAGCCTCCTGGGATTTAGGTGCTGGGGACGCTGTCCCACGGGTAAGAATGTAGGCGAGATTGGACTACATAACATCAAGACGTTATGTACTCACCATAACGTTCGATGTATGTAGTCCATCTCGCCTCACATTCTTACTTACCCCCCCCTTCCCCCATCCTGGAGGATCTGGAGGTTACATCTGGTTTCAGAGCTCCCTTCATTCTTGGTTTGTTTTTCCTTTCCTTAGGTGTTGTTATGTATGGAGAATGAGTGTTGGTGCTCACAGCAAACTAGATCTGGGGACAGAGAGCAGTGCAGCATGGGATACCATCTTAGCCCAGCCAATAGAAAGACTTCGAGCTAAAAAGTATGGCAAAGTCGTAGCCGACATTCGGCTCCGAACCCACGGGTAAGAATGTGAAGTGAGATGGACTGCATACATCGAACGTTATGGTGAGTACATAACTTCTTGTTTTCATTGTACTGTAGATCATAGAAATTTTGTTAAATGCAAATCCAGTGGCTACAGTATCTATACCTGGTTGCTGAGGGATAGCTGCAGTGAGAGGTAGAATGCTTTTGGTCCCAGAGCATGGTTTTATGGTACTCCAGTATGGGGTCTTCACTGTCAAGCTTCTTTCTGAGTTTGAGTTACTGAGGGCTCTTCTGTTCATATTCTTCCTCTCTCCAAGTTCCAGGTGGTAAAGTCAGTGCTCTTCTGTTCAGTTTCTTCCTCTCTTCAGGTACCAGGTGGAAATGTTAGTGCAGAAGAGGGCTAGATAGCTCTGTGCCTGGCTAGATAAAGGGCTGAAAACGGGGAGGGATCAGGTGGTAGGGCAGTTAACCAATCTCCTGAAAAGGGAATAGTGCCATTGGGCCCGAGGTGGGGTTAGATGATGTAATCAGTATGAGAGTGGGATGTCAAACAAACTGGGAAGCTAGAGTTTGGACACCTTTTCTCACTCTTGGGTCCAAAAGGAAAGCCCAAATCCCATATCAGTAATAAAGAAAAAAAAACTCACATTTCAAATAACTAAAAGTTGCTGTTTATGTTTGTGCAAATCATGAGGTAAAAACCACTTTCAAACCCATACCAGTTACTTTTTAAATTTGTACACATCAAGAGATCACACATACAAAAAAAAAATAATACTGTGGCTTGATTTCCACGTCATTAGTTCACTGGCTAAATGATGCTGATATAGATGCAGTGATTTACAAATGTAATAATTTGATGGAGTTTTTCATATTAACAGCAGCAGCTGGGGTTAATTAACAGTTTATGTCCAGATCCTGGGTTAGGTGTTTTAGCTGTATGATTTATGCTTTAGTTTATTGAGTGCAAGACCACTTTTAATGGAAATGCTTAAGTTTAGACCAGGGTAGTAGTAGGCATCCAACCTGATTTGCCAACTTTACTCCATTATTTCAAAGATCACATTTTTGTTTCCTTCGAGTGGGCCCATAGTGAGCTTGTCCAGGATGTGGAATTGGAAACCCCCATGGTCTGGGAAATCACAGCAGTGCTTCGCTAGTTGGTTTTTGAGGATCTGGAATCTTATGTCAGGCAGGTGGTGTGCTAACCTGATTTTGAATTTGTTCACAGTTTTCTCTATGTAGAAACAACTGTTGCAATTACACTGGGCATGGTATATCACAAAATCAGTGTTGCAATTACCAGAACAAGTGCTTTTGATTTTTCTGCTGAGTACTAGACAAAAGTAGTCCTTGTTGCTCATGTATTTGCAGTAAGTACAAAAAAGGGAGGGTTGCAAGGGTAAGTTTCTCTGTTGTCCTCCTCCGGTCTGAATTTGCACTTTATCTAGTCCCTAATGCTCCTTGCTCTCAAATATGAAACAGTGATGAGGTCCTAGAAGTTTTTCCAGTTGCTAATTGTCTGCAATCATTACCCAGTTGTCAGTAATGATCTTTCTGATTGTTTTATAATCTGCTGTGAGAGCCATGCTTTTTCTTTTGTTCTCCAGTATTGATTTCTGTTGAGCCCTAGGAGACTCCCAGGGGGGTTCCTTTAAAATGGGGCCATCTGCCTCTTTTAAAGTTCTGATGGTGTTGAGGATGGAATTTAGTAATCTATTTCTGTATCCCCTAGCTATGAAGTCTTGATGTAGGCTGATTATATTTGTGATATAATCTCTAAGCTCTTTGGAGACACCTGCAATTCTCATCTACTGAGATTTTATAACATTTCTTTTTGTGATCTGGGGATGCATGCTTTTACTGTGCAGCAGCATATTAACCCTGGTTTGTTTTCTGAACAGGTTGTTGGAGAGGGATCTGTTGCAGGTTGAATACAGTAGCTGTGTGGAAGCACTGTATAAAGTGCTTCCACATCTGTTGTGAATAGGATAGTGGAATTGCTAATCGGAATATACAGGGAGTCTAAAATAAAAAAGTGTAAGAAGTAGGGACATGTAATTCAGCACCTTCTTCTACAATTCTTGCTATTTTCCACTTGCTTTGCTAAAGTGTCAGCTTCCCATTGAGCCTTTTCACATTTTTAAGTCTCTTAACAGAAGGTCAGCCAACTCCTCCAGGTTCCTTAGGGTAAGTCTGTTGTGAGCTAGAAGATTCTGCTTCCCCTCCTACCAACACTCATAGAAAAGACAGCTTATACCTGTATTCTATATTGTCAGTTGCTGACTCTGCCTTATTTATTTTTTCTTGTTTCATCCCATCATGAACCTCATGTATAGAGCCCACTTTCTTCTGTTTAGTGTTTCTTCATTTTGGCTGTGCAGAAATATCATCAGGGATCTGTTCATTGTTTTCTTGTCTCTCAGTATACACCAGTCTTTTCTTTTTCATTCCTTCTTTATGTGACTCCTTTTCTGTTTCAGATGTTTCAGAGGTGATTGAATACCGCTGTCTCATTGACTAATCTCTTCTTTCAAGTTATGCTAGTCATTTGTAGTCCCTGCTCTGCAACATTTTTAGACTACAATATTTTGCTGTGTAACTCCCTTCCTTTGCCATAGATATAGGTTGGTACTAGGCTATCGGCCCTAGGACCTATACAAGCCTAGCCATAACAACTCCCTGGCTATTTCTTCCCACACTGTTTACTTCCCTGGACCCCTGTCTAACAGGGCGACTGCCGTCATCCCCAGGGTGAATTTCCTTTCTGCCATCCAATCGTTAAGGTTCTTTTTGAAGAGGGCCAAAGAAGCGCTCTGCTTGACATGTATGGGCAGTCTATTCCAGAGTCTGGGGAGTCTCTGCTTCAGGAATATGCCCATTGGAACCATCCCATTGTCTGCAGCAGTGATGATCTGCGGTAACTGTTCTGCATTTGTCATCCTGGCAAATGGACCAACACGCAAATGTATTTCATAAAGGAAAACACATGTGACAACACACACCACAGGACTATCTGTTTCACCCTGGGGAAACTTCTACTTAAACAGGTGGCTGGCTGCTTTATTTTGTAGCTTTAGATGCATACTTAGGACTTTTCCATAAAAATTGCCGGAAATACCCATTGCAGTCTACCAGGGTGGAACATTGATGACAACAGAGACACCAGTTTTAGACAGTGGCACAGTTGGTTATATTGAAAAAAAGGAACTTAAAAAAATGCATGTTTTTGACAAACAGCTACTAACAAGTTCATGGCTGGTACCTTCAGAGCAGTTCAGGTCTCTTGGGTTATAGTCTGTTTCAGTAAATGTCTTTTTGTCCTGTAGTAGTTCAAGGCTTCTTTAACTGGAGTAAATGCCAGCTTTCTCCTAGTAGTCTCCATTTCACTTATTTCTCATTTGCAGAACTAATGCTGCAGACATCAAATGCCCTTTCACAAAGGGCAAACAAAGTCTAAAGGGGCTTTCCTCAGCTGTCCTTTTATACAACTTTAATTGCTTCATTAAGTAAGCCTGCTGTGGGTAATGCAAGAAATTGCCTGTCCATTCATACATAAACATGTTTAGCTAAGATAATGAAAAATTCCAGCATAAAATAATAGTGTTCAATTACATCACACTCATTATAAATGTCTTGTACATTATATTTACATCAGTATTTACAGACTTTTTGGTCAGTTGTACTTCACTGTGGAGTGGAGTGGGATTCACACACACACACACACACACACACACACACACATTTAATATGTAGGTGTGTGTGTGTGTAAGTGTATGTATGTATATGTGTGTGTATATATATATATATATATATATATATATATATATATATATATATAAATGTGTATATACACGTGTGTGCATGTATGTAGATATGTACGTATGTGTGTGTTTTATTTATAGCACATGCATGCATGCACACATTTAATGTGTGTGTGTGTGTGTATGCAAGTATGTATATACGTGTGTGTTTTATTTATAGCACATGCTTTCATGCCTCCTGTGCACGCACACACACATGTACCTGAAGGAGTCAAACATGCTAATGTATTTTAGATTAAAAGATTAGATGTGTGACAAAAGGATATTTTTAAAGATATGCTGCAGTTGTCCAGACTTTATATAATATATATATATATATATATATATATATATATATATATATATATATATATATATCTATATATTAATTTGTGTGTATGCACACACACATATATGTATATATACGTTTTATACATATATATTCAGATAAGTAACACATTTTATGAAACAGTTTTCCACTTGAAGCAAGCATGGGATAGAGATATGACAGCTAATGAAGACCAGGATGGAGATGTGAGTTATGAGTTTAATTGGTTTTACATCTTAACCATTTTGTAGGATAAGCATGGTAGATGAACCAGACAAGTAGGTCCCGCATATTCTCAGATTCTTTGCCAGTAAAATTGGGACACTAACAGACAGCCATTATATAATTGTTGCTGGTTGCGGAGATTTCATGCTGTAAACCTTGGTTGTAATTGCCACATCTACATGAAAGTTATTACAACATTTTTTACATTCAAATTTACATCACAGTGTCATTTCATAGCTTCATATATAATTCAATGCACAGATTCCCATGACCTGTCATGCCTTGCTAGTACCGTCTCTCAGGCCACACATCATTTCTCCAAAAGGGCCATAAATGTCAAAACCTAATTAAACTTGTGGGTAGCTTTCCAGATAGCTAGTTTATGTTTAGAGGAAGGTAGTGAGATGCAATGCTTACTGTGTAGAGGAAGTTTATTCCAGAGGTTTGAGAGGTGCTGATATATAAATCAGTCCCTCCAACATGTTTTATTTATCTGTTGCTGAAGATGTATGTTCCTGGTTCTAGTACTGGTGGATATAGTGGATTTGCAGATAAATTGGATGTCCAGGACAGTCTGAATTACAATGGTGTGTTGAGCAAAATCAAAAGTCTGCAAAGGGATAGAGCTTCCAACCTCTGTTGGTAGCTGAGGGTTTTTAGGCGGCCTGTGATCTTTTTGGTTTGGAACCTTTGAGGTCTTTTTATTTGTTTCAAATGTGTAGCGAGCTACAGCCTAAGGGGGTGTTGTACTTCATAACTGGCCTGATCATTGCTTGTTCTAAGGGAATGATTACTTCATTAGACATTGATGATGGTCCTTTATCAATTGCCTGGGCCAAATAAAAGGATTTCCTGATAGCCATTGTCACATGTTGGTCAAACAAGGGTGAGCTATCAATCGAAGTACCTGTGTTCCTGACAACATTTTAATTTTGTAGTAGTGTGTATTGTATACAGCATGATGAGGGAAGATGGTGTCTTCCAAATGTGATATTAGACTTTTTTGCAATTGGTTTGAGCCCATTTCTAGTACACTGAGTATTTACTAGGAAGAGTTTATTCTTAAAGGATTTGGATGTCATATGATGACTTAACCACTAGGTTGCAGTCATCTCTAGGCTTTATTATCTAGAGATCTTGCATTTCTGCTTGGTGATCTGAGAAGTAGATACCAAAATAGAGAGGTCCCAGTATTGAGCCATCAGGGACACCGCTGGTCCCTTTCATACTTTCTGATGGGTCACACGCAACTTGCACTTTGTGAGTTCTGTTTTTCATCCAGTTTGCTATCCATCTTATCATATATGGGTCAGTTTTTAAAGCATTTAACTTTTGTATGATGCCACATGGGGGATGATGTCAAAGGCCTTGAACAGGAGAAGATACTACCTGTGCACTGCTTGGCCACATCTGCAGACTCCTTAACCCTTTCAAAGAAGTCTTCCAGGTTAAGCAAACAAAATCTACCTTTCATAAAAGCCAGACTGGCCTTGTCCAGATTTTTGATGTTTTCAGGTTGAGAGGTATGCCACTCATCATGGAGAAAATCAGTAGCTAAACTTAGTGTATCTGCAGGGCTATGCTTAATGCTATTAATTAAGCAACCAGTTAAATTGTCAGGTCCCATGGAGAAAGTATTTTTGGTCTTGGGTAACACTTTCAGTAAATGATTTTTAGAGATAATTGTTGGAGTAAGGGATTCAGATATTTCAGGGTTTTGAATAGAAGCCTCAGAGGTAAATTTGCCTCTAAATTTATATGCAAGTTTAATGGTGATGTCTTTTGGGTC
Source organism: Protopterus annectens (assembly GCF_019279795.1). NCBI lineage: Eukaryota > Metazoa > Chordata > Ceratodontiformes > Protopteridae > Protopterus > Protopterus annectens. The sequence goes on from NC_056731.1 coordinate 248,159,967, forward strand.
AGAATAGGGGGTATGATTATGAAAATTTCAGAGCAATGTAGTGTATGTTTTATTAGTTCCCTAACTTAGCTTAAGAAGGATTTATAATAATCTTTGGCTTCAGAAGTGAAGAAGAATTCAGAAGATTTCAAAAGTGGTTCTTAGAATATAATAATTTTTAAACATGCATTTGTCAGAGCAACACAATCTGTTGAAATAATCTGTGCAGTGTAATTCTTTTAAATAATATGAACCTGAGATGTTTTACAGTATAGCACCCTCACTAGCTTTGGAGATCATTCTTAGTAGCTTCTTTAGCTACAAGAAATGATGCTGAGTCTCACTCTGAGAATTTAATTCAATTAGACTGAAGAACATCAGCACTTTGAAATTACATTTGTTAAGCAGATATTTTTATGGTCATATTTCTTAAGATTTGTTCAGTAACTTAAATAAATTTGTTGTATTCATTGTGTCGTTCTGTTTGTCAGAACGTTGTATGCTGTGTAAGCTCAGTTTTGCTGTTTGGTATCACACTATAGCAACTGAATCACTTTCCGGTGTAGTTTATACTTATTCCTTCTATTACAAAAGCACCGTTAATTATAACAATAATATCAATGAAAAATATTAATTTACAAATGGAGTGTATACAGCGGAAGCCTAATAATATAACAGGAAAAATTATAATACCAAAGAAAAATGCTACACATCAAGTAGTCTAAACTATGAATGCCTATTAATACAGCAGAAAAAATTTAGATAATAAGGAAAGACATTGCTGAAATTGATGTATGTTTGTGTGAGAGAGAGAGTGTGTGTGTGTTTTTTATATATATATATATATATATATATATATATATATATATATATATATATATATATATAAATCCTCAGGAGGTGCGCGGAAAAAACAATTATATATTTCAACCCAGAAGAAACCTGCACCGTGATGGTTCCATAATCAAATTTTAATAACCAGTGCAAGGATGACAAATATTAACAGAGCGGACCAGGTTCCAGCCTTCATCAGTTTATCTGTTAAACTTCAGGCAAGCACTCCTCTAAATGCATATCCACTGACCATTTAAAGCCAATAAAATGCCTTCAAAATCAAATATATTTTAAATGGACTTTTACTAATGAAGATTATTCTTGAAAAAACTAAATTCCTACGGGAAATTATTAAATAAGATTCCCACAGTAATCCAAATGCATACAAGAAACCCCATTCGAATTCAGAAGTGCTAAATATATTTTCAGTAAGACAATAAATCAATGCTGCCATCAAGTGGTGAAAGTTTCACAAGACACAAAACTTTCAAAATCTACAGAAATTCCTGCAAGTATATAGTGAATGAAATAATTAGTGCTGCTATCAAATGGGTAAACATTTACAGATCTTTTAATACTATAATAAACTTGCAGTTTAAAAGATAATACTTCTCTCTCTGTCTGTGTAAAGCAACCAACGTTAGTATCAGAACTCATTTTTTCCTATCAAGTGTCATCTTAACCTCAGACTTGGCCATATTATTTTTGTGAATCATGTCAGTGCCATTAAGCATAAACTTTGCAGTGGTATATATTAATTTATGTTTGTATAGTGCATGTTCTTCTTTTGCACACCTCAGATATCTCAAATGGAGTGATATCCTTTGCCAAAAATGGCAGGGGGTCTGCCCCACGTAGAAGGCCCCACATGTGTTGGTACACAAATAAACCACATTTTGTGTGTTGCACATAATGAGACTTCTGATGTTGAAAGACCTATTGCTGTTAACTGTAGTGAATGGCTGGTCTTGCAAATAACCCTGCAAACACTACAATACTTACATGGACTACTACCAGTTAGTTTGGTTAAAGTTGAAGGACTAATGAGAAGCCTCTTGTGGATGGCCAAAATATTGCCTGTAGTCTCCCTTTTCTTATACACAAACTTACAGTTTTTCAGAACTGTTCTATAAAAAGTTTGTCTGATGTTAATGCATACCATTATCACATGTAATATTCTTAATGAAATAGTTATTGGTTCCATATGTCAAATTGTACCTTAAATCCCCAGATTTCTTAGGATTCCCCTGTCTATGTTGCAAAACCTCTAATTTGTGACTGAGCATAACCCCCTAGACAAACATTTCTTGGGTAACACTTGAAATTGTTCTTTGAGATTATTTGCATTGCAGAAAAGTCTATGTAGCCTAGGAAATTGGGAAGTCGGAATGTTGCTTTTCATAAAACTCAGACAAAAGTGCATTTCTTGCCAATGGTTTCTGATATAAATTAGTTTTGGTAGTACCATCAAGTAGTTATGTGGCTTGAATATCCAAGAACTAGGTTATGGCATACTCCGAAAGAAATCACCATTTGATTGTTGCTATTTTATAAAAGCTGAAAGTTATTTCAAATCTCCCTTCCATAAAAGTTAACAGTCATCACATGAATTGCTGACACCTTATTATACTGGGCAAAAAAAATAGATTTTCACATATATGGGTACAAACATCACACCTATGACAGTATCTCTTAATTGTAGGTAGCATTCATTTTCAAAATATAAAACACATTTTTGTTCAAGACAGGTTTCAGTATTTTTAACAAGAACCCCCTGAAATCATTCAGAGCCCCAGAGTCTGGAATTTATATTACTCAGAAGTGGTTTCAGGTTAAAAACTAAGCATTTCTGAAAGCGGTTTTGTTAATGAACCCCTTCCGGATATTATAAGTGTACCTTTAGTAGGTATAGTGTTCTTATGTGTTTTTGGCAGCATATAAAACCTTTGACTGGTGGGTTCAGAAACCACCAGTTCTTGTTTTAAATGTGCATCAGTTATATTTAATAGTGACACTATGAGAAACTGGTCAATTTCTCTCTTAAACTAAGGTGCAGGGCTATATAAAAGGTTTTAATAAAATTTTACATCATTCAGTTGTCTCATTGCTTCTGTCACATAATCTCTTTTAACCCACATCACCACTGGTTATAGTCCATCTCCATTGTGATTATTGAAGGTTGTTTCAGTTGAGATAGGAAGTAGGAGGGAGGGAAACAGTGGGGGTGAAGAGAAAAAATGAGAGGTGAGTTTAGGGAGATGGTAATGATAATGTCACAGTCAGCCTTAGGCATAGGCCAGCTAGGTGGCTGCCTAGGGCACCACTCTAACAGGGGCGCTTTTTCACTGTTTATTTGGTGACGGTAGACCACTATGGGGGCACCGGATGATGTGATGGGGGTGCCATGAAACCCTTTTGCGTAGGGCACCAGTTGAACTAAGTCCGCTGCTGGGTAATGCTGTAGGTTGGTGTCTGAAGTACAATTATAGTTTGGTTGTGAC